>NW_027453842.1:0-32500 GCF_040206685.1 Ascaphus truei
TCCCCCTCTCTCTCTTTTTCTGCCCCCCCTCTCCCCCTCTCTTCTTCTCCCCCTCTCCCCCTCTGTCTCTCTCTTGGCCCCTCTCTCTCTCTCTCTCCCTGTCTCTCTCTCGCCCCCCCCTCTCTCTCTCTCGCCCCCCTCTCTCTCTCTCGCCCCCCCTCTCTCTCTCTCTCTCTCTCGCCCCCCTCTCTCTCTCTCTCGCCCGCCCCCCCTCCCCCTCTCTCTCTCTCCCTCTCTCTCCCCCTCTCTCTCCCCCTCTCTCGCCCCCTCTCTCGCCCCCTCTCTCGCCCCTCTCTCGCCCCCTCTCTCGCCCCCTCTCTCGCCCCTCTCTCGCCCCCTCTCTCTCGCCCCCTCTCTCTCGCCCTCTCTCTCGCCCTCTCTCTCTCTTTCTCTATCTCTCTCTCTCTCTGCCCCCTCTGTCTCACTCTCTCTCTGCCCCCTCTGTCTCTCTCTCTGCCCCCTCTGTTTCTCTGTCTCTCTGTCTCTCTGTCCCCTCTGTCTCTCTCACTCTCCTATACTTCTTTCTTCCAGATCTGACTCAAGCTTCACACGGGAGACATCGAAATCCCTCCTAACCCAGAAGACAGGTAGGGAACACCTCCCCTCCAACATATAACATTGCGGGAATGAGGGTACCTGGACATTGAAAGACTTCGGATCAGGTAAGATTCCAGGTGAGATTGCTGCTTTAGATATTGTGAAGCGGGGACATCCAGACACTGCTTAAAGGGTGCAGGAAACTAGTCATTCACACCTGGCTTTTTTTTCTAAATCTGACATATACATACACACACAGATACAGATATACACACACATACACACACATACACACACATACACTTAACAAGGACTAATTGTAGTATAATGTAATACAATAAATAAACTTATGTCAACAACGAATGTTGTTCTTACTAGGAATTTATTCAAAACATTTTTTAAAGCGGGCCTGGGGGTGGGACTAGTGGTGGGGCGAGACTAGGGCAGGCCTAGGTGGCGAGTACATTTTTTTGGTCCGGCAAGTAGATTTTTGGGTGATTTGATGACCACTGATTATGGCTATTCACACTGCCCAGAGCGCAGGGCTAGGAGTGGTTGTTGCTGTGCAACATCTGCACTGTGATTGGTCACAAGGTAATCTATGTAAGGGGATAGGGACCTTCCAGACCTCTCTGGTGCAATATGTGGCAGATAACTTTCAAATTCTCCACTTTAAAATCCTGCTCTCTGCTTCTCCGGCAACTCGGCACAGAAGCACTTATAATGTCCCACTCGGTTAGACTCCCAGTTCGGTTTCAGGTGTCTCCAGCACAGCCTCGGAGCACACCACTTAGTTCACTTCCACGCTAGGATCAGACAGACCTGGCACTCTGATCAGGTTCCACTAACATAGATACACGCCGGCCATATGAAATTTGTTATAGGGTAAATTACAACTGTAACGGGAGACCAGAACTTTCAATACAGGACACAATAGTTGAATAAACAAAAATGTATATCTTGCAAACATACAAAACACACCATGTACACTCACCAACTGGGCCTGGAGGAGAATATAGACTGAACTATGTGCAGGGGCCTGCTTTAGCTCCTCCTCCTGCTTCTCTGTGCTATTTGTCCAATAGCACTTTCAAAAAACCAGCCAGTCGCGTCTCAGATCAGCTCCAAAACTTGTCTGGTACTCTGATTGGCTGCTCCCCTTACATAGCCCTCGGTTGCCTATTGTTTCCATGGAGCAGGGGCCACCGGCCAATCAAAGGGCATATTGTGACGGTGCAGCCAATCAAAATTTTGCCCTTGTTGGTGTTGTGGACGTGCTTATTAATCAGGCTGTGTAGGGTATAGATGTGATCCGTGGTGCGGTGATTTGGCAGGACGCCTGTCTGGCTCTTACTCAGTACACTCTGCTCTGTCAGGAAGGTGAGGATTCTGCTGTTCAAGATGCTGTTGAACAGTTTCCCCAGGGTGCTGCTGACACAGATTCCTCTGTTATTGGATGGGTCCATCCTGTCTCCTTTCTTGTGCATAGGGGTTATCAGTCCTTCGTTCCATAGTTCAGGGAAGTAGCCAGTAGTGAGGACCAGGTTGAACATTTTCAGTATTGCTTCTTGTATAGAAGGATTGCTATACTTCAGCATCTCTTGTAGAATGCCATCTGGTCCGCTGGCTTTCTTGGTTTTTATTAGTTTTCTTTTTTTCTTTTTTTTCCTGGATTGTGATTGCTATGTCCAGAGGGTTTTGGTTATCTTTTATAGTGTTCTCCAGTGATGTTTGTTTGGTGAGGATTTGTTTTTGTTCTTGTGTCAGGTTTTCTTCTGGGATTTCTTGGTAAACTGGGATTTCTTGGGATTTCAGGCACGGTGACAGGCGTATCACATACTACTCAAGGGGCAGAGACAGGGTGACCTGCTTTTACATCAGGAATTTTAGCAGTTGCACAGGTTAACACCGGAAGTGCTGGAGAATTCTTAAATGCAGTGAGAGGGAATTGAGGGTTTAAATGAGTGAAAGGGAAATCGGACTTGGAAACCTGATCCTCCACTGCTGGCAGGGAAGGCTCCGATCCCACTAAGGGAACAGACGCAGGTACGCTGACCTTTGAAGTGGTAGCTAGAGAAACAGCAAAAGGGGGACCAACCGCCGTGGGTGGCTCCAAGGAAGGAGATTTAGAGTCTAAAGCAGGATTTTCAACTCTCTGGGAAACTGGAGGGGTATTACTAGATACCATAAACGTTTGAGAGGGGGGAATCTGTGTGCTTGTTCATGGCTACGGCGGATTCATGGGTATTCCTTTTAGATTGGCCTAAAGTTTCAGAAGAACTCAGTGGCCGGAACTTTAGCTGGGACAGTGGGATGAAAGCAATGAACTTCAGGGGCGGCATAATGTGCAATGTCTGCCTTTAAAACCAGGGGTAGAGAACTATCAAGGGTTAACGCAGGTAGTGCCTGAGAGTCAGAGAAAAGGGAATCTGACTTTGAAACTGGGGGCATAGAAGGTTCATCTTCTGGTGCTGGGAACATAACATTGGCGTGGGGCTTACAAGAATACACAGAGGGAGGCTCAAAGGTTTCACTAGCAGGGGTTAAAGCAGGCAGTACATGAGTCAGAGGAATGAGAGGTAGAATCAAAACCAGGGATTGTGGCCAACTTCTCTTTTGGCTTAAGAGGGAAAACATCAGCTTGGTAATTTTCAGGAGGAGTGGGTACCTCCAAAGGTATAGTAACAGGACTAATAGTGCCGGGGAACCATCCAGAAATAGCGTAGCTGGCGAGAGGGTCACCCTTTTTTTTTATGCACTGATCCAAAGCTAAGGACAGTTCTTGGATCATACTTTGAACCTGCAGCAGGTGCGCAAAATTCCTTTTCTCCCAGGTAACAGGGGAACCAGGAGACGGGACACAAGAGAGCAGGGTCTGTTTGAACTCCCTAAGGTGCTGGGCCTTAATATGGAGATCTTTATGGAGCAGTCTTTCAGGCGGAGTTAGACCTTCATACAGGGACGGGATTTTCAGGCGGGGGCATTCTTTCAAACAGGAACCGGTCTGCAGATAGTATTTCAGCCACGAGCATTCCCACCCTCACCCCAGGGAGGTCAGGGAGGTCCGAGTTTGTGGGGTCGAGCATACTGTCACGCTTGTGCTCGCCACAAACCTAGACCGGACCGCGGGGCTGAGGTGGGATGTGAATAAACAGACCTTAGGCCACGAAGCTGGTTCTGGATTGTGCAGTTCGTAGTCGTTCATAGCATGGTCAGGGCTGGAGAGGCCAGGGTAATCCTTTGACACGCCAGGAAATCGGGTGCGCTTCAGCATAGGAAAAGCAGCAGCGCGGGAGTGGCCTCTTCGCAAGGAGTGGGAACGGCCCATGGTTCCGGTCACAGCAAAGAGAGAAGGAGGTCGGAACAGGCACACCGCTGGGCAGCGATGGCAAACCAGCGCTTCAGCACAGGAGTCCAAAACAGGCCTCGGTGAGGCGAGAGAGCAGCAGACCTAGGACTCAGTAGGCAGAACTCTGCTATGGGAAAAGGCAGCAGGTCACAGGAACCAGGAACAAGAATACAGGAACAGGGCGCCAAAAAAGATAGCTTGTGGCAAACACAGTAACATTCTAAGAGAAAGAACTATGCTCGGCACTGAGGAAGTGTGAGAGCAGAGTATAAGAAGGCCAGCGAGAGAGGTGTGAGGGCATTCCTCCAATGAGAGAGCACCAAGACAGGGTGACACTAATTGCCAGCACAGGTGGATCTGAGGGGAGGTTGTCTGGAAACAGCACAGTTCTGTAAGGAAAGGGTTTCCACCAAACCCAGGAACAGATTCCTTACACCTATGCCGCCTGCCCTAACCCCGGCCTGGATATATATTGTTAACCCTGACTTCTCCAATCCTTACCCGGCTACGTTTGACCACGGAATTCGCACTCCGGACCCGTCTTTGTAGTCTAAGGTTGGTGTATAACCATCCCCACCTCAGCCCTGCAGTCCAGTCCAGGTTTGTGGCGAGCACAAACCTGACAGTCTACTACTTTGCATAATACACTTGTATGTTTCCCTGAAGATCCTGGCAGACTTACATGGTCACTCTACCTTATAATTTCAATACTATTTTTTCTGGTGTCCTTTGCAAGAATTGTGGCAGGGTGAGCGTGCACTTTCAGAGAGAGATATGTGGGTCTGAATACCAGAATCTTTGTCTAAATGAAATAATATCTGGAGGCTGAAAAAAAAGTGGATGCTCTGAAGAAGTAAACGTGAGAAGCAGACTTGTGAGAGACGAAATGTGACCACTAAGTTTAGAGTTGTGTATCTGAGGCCCTGAATTTTGTCAGCCTCCAGATTGTGCTACTAGCTAAGATCGTGCTACTGGCTAGAGCCACAAACAAGTGATCTAAACATCCGGGCCTTAGAGCCAGGATTTACAAGCATAAAGGCCCTTCTCAAAGTCAAACACAATGTCCATAAAAAGCTTTGTCACATTGGACCTTCTATAGGAGAATCTCAACTCTCTAAACATTGAATAAAAGTCTGAGGCAAGAAGACTTCCATTTTACCCAACCAACAGTGGTGTGAATATTTATGGTATCCTTTGTGTGGTTATTAGACACTTTGGGGCCTATTCACTAAACTTTGATAAGTTCAGTGCATTGCTGAATGAGTTTGCATTTTTGTTTGAGTCTATAGATGTAAGGCTGCCTGTCTATATGCCAGGGGTCCCAAACGCGCACCAAGATGCCTGCCAAGCATTTTTGGGTGGCCGTGACTAGCCATTTCATAGATCAGGGGTCGCAAACACGTTGATCGTGAGCTACGGGTAGCTTGCCGGCTGCCAGTGAGTAGCTTGCCGCAGTGCCGCCAACAGCTGTTGTGCTTCTTGCTCTTTCCTTCTGCTCCGGACGTCGGGCACAACTTCCGCATCTGTGACACTGGAGGCCACCCCAAGGTAATTGTGTGTTTGTATGTTAATTAGTTGCTGCCTGCTACTCTCCTGGACTCTCAAGTGGGCGCCTTGGACACAAAAAGGTTGGGACCACATGTGTAGTGAAAAATAGGGTAAATGCTGCACACCATAAAATGAAGGGAAAAAAATCTGATACTAATATCTGTGGTCCTGGTTCCACGGACAGCCTGCCAATAATCCAGAATGAATCAAAACTAATGTAGCTGAAACATAGCACTATGGATTTTCATCAAGCTAAATGTATTGTGCCAAAACGAAACACATTGTTTCTGCCTCTAACTGGCCTGTCACTTGATAAAAGCCAGTTTGAGGCCTAACCATTGTGTTTCCTTTTGGCACAATAAATGTTACTTGATGAAAATCTGTAATGCTCTGATTCATCTACATTAGTTTGGACCCCAAGTGTAGGACATTCAAGTACCAGCAAACATGCCATGACTCATTGACTAGAATTGGCTGCAACGTGTCTTCAGGCACCAGAATGTGTCACATGGCCTGTCACAAGAGACCAGAACTTATCACTGTGACCAGACAGGACAAAGCAGTTCAATAAATGTTTATATTCCAGCCAGAGCCAGCAACCTCAAAACAAAAAACATAATTGAGCTATTCTCACTAGAACAGGGGCATACAGAAGGGATCTGAGCTGGCTAGGTGCTGAGCACCACATTGAAGGCTTACCCGGGACTTGCTTCCACTCTCTGTTGAGGCAAATATTGTCTAGACTTCTCTGGTACAATTTGCAGCAGAGAACTTTCAAAAGTAATGCTTAATAGTCCTGCTCTCCACTTCTTCTCTGTCAAGATACAGTTCATAGTACAAAAGTTCTTTTGAATGTCCCACTGGGTTAGACTTCCAGGCCCATGTTTGGGTGTCTCCAGCCCAGTCTTGGAGCTCACCGCTTAGTTCACTTCGACGGCAAGATCAGAGTGAACTATGGAATGCTGATTGGGTTCCCCTTTCATAGATTCCCTGCTTCCATAGGAAATCATGGTAGAATTGCAGGTGACCAATCAGTAGGTTAGGGTTCATCTGTAATTGGCCAATCAGATGAGGTGGGGCTAAGAGATGTAAGGGCCTGTGGAGAGAAATACAAATAGCAGCACCTATCAGGGTGGACTCAGCAATGGCTTCCCCCAGCTGGCTGTAATGATGTCTCCCCCTTGGCTGGCACCACTCTGGCTGGGGAGGTAACAAAATGTTATACTTTTATGGTGGATGCCCCCCCCCCCCCAGTCAGATGTCCGACAATTGCCACTCTCCTTTCTTTCTACACTTCACCTGCTCCTCGAGTCACAGCAGCAGCCATTTTCCCCAAACATGTGGGCTGCACAAAGGGTTTCTCATCCCCACATGCCCAGACTTTGGATATGCTTTACTGTTGCATAAAGAAACAAAAAAAAAAATATTTCTACACTTGCAGTTGAATAAAGAGTATATTTTACATAGGATGCATAGGCTTCCGGGCTTGTAACAACAGGGTAGCTAACGTGTCTGATGGTTAGATGAGCTCCAGGTAAGGACGAGCCCCAGGTATTAACCTTTATTATACTTGTGTGTGTGTATTATAGTACAGTATATGCAAGTGATACAATGCTAGGTAAAAAAACATCTCTAAATCCTCTCATTGAAGCCTTTGCTGTGTGTATTATAATATATGCAAGTGATACAATGCTAGGTAAAAACTATCTTTGAATCCTGTTTCATCCTACCCTTAATTAAATTAAGCATTGAAACCTAGGCAGGGAACACCCTGTGTAGAAAACCTTCTGTTTGAATGTGCCTCAGATGTGCTAATTAAGCAGACAAAAGTTTAAAAGGAAGTTCAGAAGAAGTGGACACCCCCAACTGGCCCTGATTCCTGCATTTGAATTACGCTGGAAAGGAGGATGTCATCTATACCAGACTGCATCATTACTGCTGTGATGCTGCCTTTACCATTTATATTTGCTGTGACTTCACTTCTCAAATTATGCACTTCTTTTTACCAGCCTCAGTATGTCTCTAACTCCATTCATATATCTCCATCTCTCCTTCCTTTACCACTTCTCTGTTCACATGAACTCCTTTCTTTCCTGCGTCCTCTGGCACCACACAGCTATATCCCCTGCACTAAAAAACACCCCTACAAATCATCCTCACGCATCCTCTTTCTATCCATGCTTCTCCTCCTTGCTTCTGGGGATATCTCTCCCAATCCTGGTCCCTGCCTTATTCCTACATGCTCTCGTCCTCACCTGCCAATTACAACCTCTACTCCTGGTGTGAACCCCTCCAACCTCATACCCATCCCCTGCCACCCTCCCTCCTCTCTCCCTTTCTCCTGTGCCCTTTGGAATGCTTGCTCCCTTACTAACAAGTGCCTCTCTGTACATGACTTCTTTCTCTCTCACTCTGCTCCTATTTGCTATAACTGAGACCTGGCTCACTCAGTCTGACTCTGCTCTGGAAGCTGCACTCTCCTATGGTGGCCTTTCTTTCTCCCACACTCCGTGTCCTGACGGCAGGGGTGGAGGCGTGGGACTCCTGCTCTCTCTGCTGTTACCGAACCCTTCCTATTCCTCCATCTCTTGATTTTTCCTCCTTTGAGGCTCACTCTGTCCAGATCTTTTCCCCCTGTCCATGTGGCGGTCATCGCCCACCTACCTCTACTCACCCCCCTTCTGCCTTTCTCACTTTGAATCCTGGCTCTCTTTCTCTCCTCAGACTCCCCTGTTCTTCTCCTTGGGGACTTCAATTGTCATATTGATGGCCCCTCTCTCCCTTTGACATCCCACTTTCTCTCTCTAACCTCTTCTTTTGGCCTTCAACAGTGGTCTGCAGCCAGCACCCACAAGGATGGCCACTACTTAGACCTGGTTTTCACTAAAAACGTCTCTCCGATTTCTCCATTTCCTCTTTTCCTCTCTCTGACCATCACCTCATCTCATTCTATCTCGCTTCTCCCTTTCTCCACCTCCATCTAACCCCCGGTTCTGCAGAAACCTGCGCTCTATTCACTTACCTGACTTTGAATCCACGTTACGCTCCTCTCTCAGCTCTGCTACAGACCCTGACAACCTGGTCAGGAACTACAACTCTGCCTTGTCCTCCTCTCTTGATCTACTTGCCCCGCTTTCTCTCTGCCGCCCTCGCCCTTCTAACCCTAGACCCTGGCTAAACTCCCACATGCTGTGTTCCTCCACTCGTTCCTCTGAACGCCTCTGGATTAAATCTCATACTCTCGCAGACTTCCATAACTACAAATTTATGCTATCCTGTTTCAACTCTGCCCTCTCGCAAGCTAAACATGTCTACTTTTCTTAACTAAACCCAAAATGCACAAGTCTAACCCACGCCGACTGTTCTCTGTCTTTGATGCTCTACTCAAACCACCCTCAGCTGCCTCTCCTTCCTCCATCTCCGCTCAGGACTTTGCTGACTATTTTAAGGAAAAGGTAGAATCCATACGTCAGAACATCCCCTCTGTTTCTTCCTCCCATCCTACACCTCTTTCTATCTCTCCTCCTGCCTTCCTTGACTCTTTTTCCACTGTCTCAGAGGAGGATGTGTCGCTGTTGATCGCCTCTTCTCCCTCTACCACTTGCTTTCTTGACCGCATTCCCTCCCATCTCCTAAAACCTCTTGGTCCTACTATAATCCCTACACCCACACACATTTTTAAATCCTCCCTCTGCTCTGGAACCTTTCCATCCTCCAAACATGATACAGTTATGCCATTACTCAAAACAGCAAGCTTGACCCTACCTGTCTTTCTAACTATCGACCTGTCTCCCTTCTGCCTTTTGCCTCTAAACTCCTTGAACATCTTGTACAGTATTCTCTTGCTTGCTCCATTTTCTCAACACCTATTCTCTCCTAAACCCTCTACAATCTGGCTTCCACACTGCTCACTCCACGGAAACAGCCCTCACTAAAATAGCTGATGACCTCCATGTCCATGCTGCCAAAGACAGGTCATTACACTCTGCTCATATTACTCGACCTCTGCAGCATTTGACACCGTGGACCAACCTCTTCTCCTCCACATTCTCCATACTCTTGGTATTCGGAACAAAGCTCTATCCTGGATCTCATCCTACCTCTCCCATGGTACTTTCAGTGTCTCTTCTGGTAACACCTCCTCCTCCTCTATTTATCTCTCTGTGGGGGTACCCCAGAGCTCTGTACTGGGACCTCTTCTCTTTTCTCTGTACACACTCTCTCTAGGTGACCTAATAACATCTTTTGGGTTTAAATATGACCTCTATGCTGATGACACACACATGTACTTTTCCACACCCGACCTTACACCTGCTGTACAAACCAAAGTTGCTGAATGTCTCTCTGCTATATCATCCTGGATGGCCCTCTGCCGCCATAAACTCAACATGGCAAAAACCGAACTCCTCATACTTCCTCCCAAACCTGGCCCTACTACCTCCTTCCACATTACTGTTGGAACTATGATCATTCACCCAGTAGCCCAAGCACGCTGCCTAGGGGTCACACTCGACTCCTCCCTCACATTCGCCCCTCACATTCAAAACATATCTAAAACTTGTTGCTTTTTCCTCCGCAATATAACAAAGATATGCCCTTTCCTCTGTTACTCGACTGCTAAAACTCTGACTCAGGCCCTCATTCTCTCCCGCCTTGATTACTGTAACCTGCTGTCTGGCCTTCATGCCTCTCACCTGTCTCCACTACAATCTATCCTAAACGCTGCTGCCAGAATCACTCTACTCTTTTCTAGATCTGTCTCAGAATCTCCCCTCATGAAATTGCTCTCCTGGCTTCCAATCAAATCCCACATCTCACACTCCATTCTCCTCCTCACTTTTAAAGCTTTACATTCTTCTGCCCCTCCTTACATCTCAGCCCTAATTTCTCGTTATGCACCATCCAGACTCTTGCGTTCTTCTCAGGGATGCCTTCTTTCTATCCCCTTTGTATCTAAAGCCCTCTCCCGCCTTAAACCTTTTTCACTGACTGCCCCACACCTCTGGAATGCCCTTCCCCCTCAATACCCAACTAGCACACTCTCTATCCACCTTAAGACACACTTGCTTAAAGAAGTGTATGAATAGCACTGTGGATATTACTGGACACATGTTACATAAAGCTTAGCCCCTGCAGACGCACTTACCAGAATTCCCTCCTACTGTCTCTGTACGTTCTCCCTTCTTACCAATTAGACTGTTAGCTCCCCGGAGCAGGGACTCCTCTTCCTTAATGTTACTTCATGCCTGTAGCACTTATTCCCATGACCTGTTATTTATATTATCTGTTATTTATTTGATTACCACATGTATTGCTACTGTGAAGCGCTATGTACATTAATGGTGTTATATAAATAAAGACATACAATACAATACTTGTTCCTGGGTATCTTTCTGTCACACCTCCCCCTCTAACCCAAGAGTTCATGGGAAAGACCCCCCCCCCCAAGATTAAGGCCAACTGGGGCTCCAGAGTCACCCTCTGCAGTATACCTGGAAGTCCAAGTCCTCTGGGGTTTTGGTACCAGGCTCGGGACCGTGCTAGGACCCTATGGCACCCACAGTCTACTGGTGGGCCTGGGTGAACCCCTGGTTTATCCAGGTATGCAGACTCTTGGGATCAGCATGGGCAGCATGGGAAGCATGGAAGTTGATCCTGGTAGGGTTCAGGATTTATCGCCTACTGATTTGAGACAATCTCCCCTGGTATAGAGCAGGGTGTTACAGTTGTGATTGGGGCCGCTGGAAGGTCCTTTGGAACATACAGAAATAATTTCCCAAATCAGAACCGAGCAGCATATCAGTATTGAGACGGGGCAGCACACCTACCTTGCAGATACCATTGCCAATGGCCCAGTCCAAGTACTACTGGGCATTACCACACACAAATGTACCGGGGCACAGGATGAGAGATTTAACTGGGCCCCCACCCCCATGTAAGTAGCCTTACAAGAACCCCCATCCTTTTCAGACATTGCAAGCCCCCTTTACTATTCCGCCCTTTCGTACCTCTTTGTGGGCCCCCTCCTCTCCCCATGTATTTCTCTTCCCCAATCTGTCTCTCTTCACTCACTCTCCCCCTTCCACTATCATTAAATTAACCCCCTCTACCTCAATCCCCCGTACACACACAATACTGGTACAACCACCTACCTCACAATAATACCCCCCACACCCAAAATGCAATACTCTCCCACACTCAAAATACAATACCCCCCACAAACCCAGCATAATATACTTTGCCACACCCAAAGTACAATACAACCCACTCCCAAAAAGCATACCCCACACACACACACTACAATACAATACCCCTCCTCACACCCAAAATACAATACCACCCCTCCACACATCCAAAGGCAGTGCTGGCTGCAAGTTGAAAACTGACAGACTGGTTTAAATGTCGTGCTTCAGGAAGGCAGACAGCCTCATCTTGGGGTGTCTTTGGCACAGCCTTGCTTAAGACTTATTTGTACCTCTGTGATGTGGCAAGGGTAACCAGGCTATATAATAAAGGCTAAGCCCTCTGGTTGCCTTGGGTCCCTGGCAGCTACCTATCCCTGTAAGCCAGGGGCCAGGTATCTTTGCATGAAAAGTTAAATTGACCCCTGCTTTTAACTTTCCATGTTCCCTTTACCCCAGACTCATGACACTTTCTGTGTGTAAGTTTTAGGTAGGATATTTGGGTAAGAATGCAATTATTTTGTTTGTAGGAGTTTGGGGAGACCTGAGCTACCGGTAGTACCTTTATTCTACCCGTGAGCAGGCATGATTTGCCTGTACACGTGCAAAATTACATCTGGGCTGCCCCGTGTGCCCCAGACTCCAGGTTTTCGAGCCCTGATATCTCACTCCTATATCCCTTACAGCCATGAGTCTCCCCATGCATTAAAATATGTTTTATGTTTCATACATGTATTTTAAGGCTCTTTGCAGTCAGACAGGGCAGCTGCTTAAGGTGCCAGCAAGTCTGCATAATGTCTGTAGTTCAAAGAGGAGACAAGATGTTGAGAGGTGTTGTGGTGCTAAGTGGACGGGGCAGGGCGGAGTACTGAGTCTGGAGAACAGAGACAAACTGTGGGGAGGATCCTCTGGCCTGCCAGACTTAATGGAGCCTACTCAGTAGGTGGCAATGGGTTGACTGGGGCAAGTGGAAGTATGTTGGTGCATTTCCCATTGGCCAATTCATATGTCCTGTCCCCCACATCCCGAACTGGCATGGCATGCACCCTCCTCTGATGTCAGCCAAGAGATGAGCCCCTGTTTCTATTTTCTAGTGCAGGGGTGGGGAACCTCCGGCCCGCGGGCCGTATAAGGCCCCCGAAGTCATTTGGTCCGGCCCCCGGGAAGCCTGCAAGAATGGTTTAAAAAAATAAAAAAAAATTTAAACTCCCCCTCTCCTGATTGGCTGCCCGTGCTGTCACTCTGTCAAGATTTTTTTTTTTGGCCCGCCTCTTCCCTCAACACTGCCCCCCTCCCTTCTCTCCTCCAGTAATGCCGGGCTCCTTAGGCTCCGCCCCCCTGTCCCGCCCTTTAGGCTCCGCGGGCCTGTCACTCTCGGCTGCACTGGCTATGCTGCTCCAGCAGCCCATCCCCGGGCCCCAGGTAACCCACATACCCCCTCCTAGGCACCTTACCCACCCCAAGGGGGGAGAGGCCTTAATATTGTGTCTGTTTGCAGAGGTGGGCTTAGTGTGTGTGTGTGTGTGTGTGTGTGTGTGTGTGTGTGTGTATCTGTCACTGTGTGTGTCAATGTCACTGTGTGTGTGTGTGTGTGTGTGTGTGTGTGTGTGTGTCAATGTCACTGTGTGTGTGTGTGTGTGTGTGTGTGTTTACAGAGGTGGGCTTATTGTGTGTGTGTGTGTGTGTGTGTGTGTGTGTGTGTGTGTGTGTGTGTGTGTGTGTGTGTGTGTGTGTGTGTGTGTGTGTGTCTGTCACTGTGTGTGTGTGTGTGTGTGTGTGTGTGTGTGTGTGTGTGTGTGTGTGTGTGTGTGTGTCAATGTCACTGTGTGTGTGTGTGTGTGTTTACAGAGGTGGGCTTATTGTGTGTGTGTGTGTGTGTGTGTGTGTGTGTGTGTGTGTGTCACTCTCACTGTGTGTGTGTCACTCTCACTGTGTGTGTGTGTGTCACTATCATTGTGTGTGTGTCACTCTCACTGTGTGTGTGTGTGTGTGTGTCACTCTCACTGTGTGTGTCACTCTCACTGTATGTGTGTGTGTATCACTCTCACTGTGTGTGTGTCACTCTCACTGTGTGTGTGTCACTCTCACTGTGTGTGTGTCACTCTCAATGTGTGTGTGTCACTCTCACTGTGTGTGTGTCACTCTCACTGTGTGTGTGTCACTCTCACTGTGTGTGTGTCACTCTCACTGTGTGTGTGTGTGTGTGTCACTGTCTCTGTGTGTGTCACTGTCTCACTGTCACTGTGTGTGTGTGTGTGTTTGTCACTGTCTGTGTCACGGTCACTGTGTTTGTGTGTCACTGTCTGTGTGTGGCAGCAGCCACCTGAGGTGATGAAGGACCTGAATATCACCAGGGCGGCTCGGGTAAACAGCGCTCCGGGGGGAGAGGGTATAAGAGGAGTAGGGGAAGGGGTATAAGAGGAGTGGGGGATGGGGGGGGGAAGGGGGTATAAGAGGCTTGGGGGATAGAAGAACGAGTCTGCGGTGGGAGAGACACCTCACTACTGCCTCTCCTCCTCCCCACACCGGGCAGCAGTTGTGGAGGGTACCTGCTCCGATCCCGCCCTGCTCCGCCCCTTCCTCCCCCCCCGTGCACTTACACGGCCCCCTCCCCACACCGGGTAGCAGTTGCGGAGGGTACCTGCTCCGCCCCCTCCTCCCCACACCGGGTAGCAGTTGCGGAGGAGGGCACCTGCTCCGATCCCCCCTGCTCAGACTCCCCCCCCCTTTGCGCACTTACACGGTCCTCCTTCTCCCCACACCGAGCAGCAGTTGCGGAGGGCACCTACTCCGATCCCCCCCCAATCAGATTTCCCTCCCCCTGTGTGTGTCAGAGAGAGTGTGTGTGTACGTCTGAGCGAGTGTGTGTCTGAGAGAGAGAGGGAAAGTGTGTGTCTGAGGGAGAGTGTGTGTCTGAGGAGGAGAGTGTGTGTCTGAGGGGGAGAGTGTGTGTCTGAGAGGGAGAGTGTGTGTCTGAGGGGGAGAGTGTGTGTCTGAGGGGGAGAGTGTGTCTGAGGGGGAGAGGAGGAGAGTGTGTGTCTGAGGGGGAGAGTGTGTCTGAGGGGGAGAGGGGGAGAGTGTGTCTGAGAAGGAGAGGGGGAGAGTGTGTGTCTGAGAGAGAGTGAGAGAGAGTGGGTCTGAGGGTCTGAGAGAGTGGGGCTGAGGGTCTGAGAGAGTGGGTCTGAGGGTCTGAGAGAGAGAGTGGGTCTGAGGGTCTGAGAGAGAGAGTGGGTCTGAGGGTCTGAGAGAGAGAGTGGGTCTGAGGGAGAGTGGGTCTGAGGGTCTGAGAGAGAGAGTGTGTCTGAGGGTCTGAGAGAGAGAGTGGGTCTGAGGGTCTGAGAGAGAGAGTGGGTCTGAGGGTCTGAGAGAGAGAGTGGGTCTGAGGGTCTGATTTCCCTACCCCCTGCCCGATTTCTGTGTGTGTGTGTGTGCGTGTGCATTTGCGTGTGCACAGACACCAACCCACAGTCAGTCATAGTCACCAACCACCCAAGAGTCAGTCAGTCACCCAAAGCGAAGCAGTTCCAGCCATCACATTAGTGGTGAGTCATTAAATGTTTCACCAAATACAGCAGGCTAATTTTTAAGTTGATAATTTTGGATGGCCCTCGAATGATTTTATAAATATCAAAATGGCCCTTGGGAGAAAAAAGTTTCCCCACCCCTGTTCTAGTGGAATAGGGTTTCCACGCTCTGATTGGTCGCTCCTCCTAACACCATGCTAAGTATAGCTTAGTGGAGTGTATGTAAGGAGAAGACCAAGGCAGAGAACCAGACCATCCAGGGACTTGTGTCGATGAAGGTAAGGTGGGCTTTTCAAAGTTACTCTTTTCGAAAAAGCAGAGGAACTGGGGGTATATTCCAGTCAGGGTAAGCCCACTCCAAGCGGGCGCCCAGCACTTAGGAAAGTGTACATTACCCCCCAGACCTCCATTAAGTGTGCTTTTGTTGTCTGTCTATTGTGTATATCTTCTTGTTGTACGCAGGTTTTCCAAAATAAACTCCATTTTGTTTCTACTACTCAGTTTTGCCTAATGTATGATCAATGAACAAATATAAAAGGTGTTACAAGTATCTGGTCTCCCATGACAACCTCTCCACGCTAGCCTGAGCGAAGTCTCTAGAGCTGAGGTCGGCTGCCCTTTTTACAGATTCCCAGCCTCCATGGGAAATCATGGAGAACAGGGCAGAACTGATCACAGCTCAGATACCGTGAGTTGGGCCAATCACAGCACGATGGGCAATCTGGGCGGCGAGTATGATGGGGAGGCTGAGGTAAGGAGGGTGGAATTATAAACCAAAAATGAAAAATGCTCTTACCTGCCAATGTTCTCAATGCTGACCCGATATCTCTTTATATGCCTCTCTGTGTTGGCAGACTGGCACCCAGATAGGTGGTCCACCAATCCCCACTCTTTTGTCATTAACACATTACTCAAAAACAGCAAGCTTGACCCTACCTGTCTTTCTAACTATCGACCTGTCTCCCTCCTGCCTTTTGCCTCAAAACTCCTTGAACGTCTTGTACTCTCTCGCTTGCTCCATTTTCTCAACACCTATTCTCTCCTAGACCCTCTACAATCTGGCTTCCTCACTGCTCACTCCACGGAAACAGCCCTCACTAAAATAACTGATGACCTCCATGCTGCCAAAGACAGAGGTCATTACACTCTGCTCATATTACTCGACCTCTGCACCATTTGACACCGTGGACCACCCTCTTCTCCTCCACATTCTCCATACTCTTGGTATTCGGAACAAAGCTCTATCCTGGATCTCATCCTACCTCTCCCATCATACTTTCATTGTCTCTTCTGCTAACACTTCCTCCTCCTCTATTGATCTCTCTGTGGGGGTACCCCAGGGCTCTGTACTGGGACCTCTTCTCTTTTCTCTGTACACACTCTCTCTAGGTGACCTAATAACATCTTTTGGTTTTAATTATCACCTCTATGCCGACGACACACAAATATACTTTTCAACACCTGACCTTACACCTGCTTTACAAACCAAAGTTTCTGAATGTCTCTCTGCTATATCATCCTGGATGGCCCTCCGACGCCTTAAACTCAACATGGCTAAAACAGAGCTCCTCATACTTCCTCCCAAACCTGGCCCTACTACCTCCTTCCACATTACTGTTGGAACTACAATCATTCACCCAGTAGCCCAAGCACGCTGCCCAGGGGTCACACTCGACTCCTCTCTCACATTCGCCCCTCACATTCAAAACATTTCTAAAACTTGTCGCTTTTTCCTCCGCAATATAACAAAGATATGCCCTTTCCTCTGTTGCTCGACTGCTAAATCTCTGACTCAGGCCCTCATTCTCTCCCGTCTTGATTATTGTAACCTCCTGCTGTCCGGCCTTCCTGCCTCTCACCTGTCTCCCCTACAATCCATCCTAAATGCTGCTGCCAGAATCACTCTACTATTTCCTAGATCTGTCTCAGCATCTCCCCTCATGAAATCCCTCTCCTGGCTTCCGATCAAATCCTACATCTCACACTCCATTCTTCTCCTCACATTTAAAGCTTTACATTCTTCTGCCCCTCCTTACATCTCATCCCTAATTTTTCATTATGCACCATCCAGACTCTTGCGTTCTTCTCAAGGATGTCTTCTTTCTATCCCCTTTGTATCTAAAGCCCTCTCCCGCCTTAAACCTTTTTCACTGACTGCCCCACACCTCTGGAATGCCCTTCCCCTCAGTACCCGACTAGCACTCTCTCTATCCACCTTTAAGACCCACCTTAAGACACACTTGCTTAAAGATGCATATGAATAGCACTGTGGATATTCTGAACACATGATACATAAAGCTTGGCCCCCTGCAGACGCACTTACCAGAACTCCCTCCTACTGTCTCTGTACGTTCTACCTACCTACCAATTAGACTGTAAACTCCTCGGGGCAGGGATTCCTCTTCCGAATTATTACTTTTATGTCTAAAGTGCTTATTCCCATGATCTGTTATTTATATTATCTGTTATTTATTTGATTACCACATGTATTACTACTGTGAAGCGCTATGTACATTAATGGTGCTATATAAATAAAGACATACAATACAACACACTCGTGGAACCAGATAAACCCAGATATTTGGATGTATTGGCTGGGTAAGTGTATTACCAGCCTAGCATTCCCAGGGAACAAAGAAACACACAGTTACACAAGCACAAATACATTTCACAGACAATACAAGTTTACACATAACATGGTGGCCACATGAGCCACAGGTAGATGGATATACAGGATTACCTTGTACACCTATCACACAGATAGGGGCCAGGGAGTGGGCTTACCTTTAATACTCTGGTTTCTGGGACCCTACCGTTATAGTGAGCACCACATTGAAGGCTTACCAAGGGTTTTCTTCCACACCCCATTGGGTTGGGATCGTCCAAACCTCTCTGGAACAATTTGCAGCAGAGGACTTTCCAGTCTCCTGCTTTAAAGTCCTGCTCTCCGCTTCTCCGGCAGAGCCACAGTTCCACAACACAAATCATGTTTAAATTTCCCGCTGGCAAGGATCTCAGCCTCGTTTTCAGGTGGCACAGCATCAGAGCTCAGCGCTTTGTTCACCACCATGTTAGGATCAGAATGAACTCTGGAGTGCTAATCGGGTGCCACTTATCTAGCTTTCCCTCTACCGTAGGAAAGCATGGAAGAGGGGATGGGACCAATCACCGCGTGGAGTTACACTTGCAGAATACTTTAGAGTAAAACAAATACCTCTGGGGTTAAGAGTGAATTTAACGCCTACAATATTTAGTGACAATAAGTGATGTTGTAACATAAAAGAAAGTGCTTAGGCGCTACAAACCATAAAAATAGAAATACAACCAATATAGAAACTAAATAGAACATGTAACAGTACACAATGTATGCAGGGCAGCCAGGAACACTAGCAGAACACCACCAGAGAAAGCACAAAGAACATATACAGACCAGCACCCAAAAAGTCCAATAAGTCCCAAATAGAGTCCAAACAAATGAAGGGGGGGAGAATCCAGATGGTCCAATCACTGAAAGATCTCCAATCCGGAGGTCCGTGACATAGGGACAGAAACAAAAAGAAAATAATAGTGTAATACGTAATATTAAAATTAAACAAAAAACATAGAACACATAACAAGAGACATATAACCAAACAAACAAGCTGAAAATAAAATAACCATTTATTAAAACAAACGGAGCCTGCTGCAGCGGGTCATCAGGGGGTTAAAACCCAAAACCCTACTTACAGCAGGACTGGAATAACACGCGTGTGTGACCAAGTAAGGCAGACGCCGGCAGCAGTAAGGGTCCTCGCGGGCTCCCCGATGTGTGGTATATGTCCCGTTTTCCTCTGACTTCGTAGCACTCTCCAAGATGGATGCCGAGGATGGGAAATCCACACACACCTTCACACATGCAAAACAGCCTCTCTCGCGATGTCTCGATGACGCTGTTCCCTGCTTTACTTGACTGACACGTTCTCACAAACGGTACTTCTCCAAGGCGCCGTGACCTCTGACCCTATGCGTTTCGTGACTGATGTCACTTCCTCAGGGGATCATCCCCTGAGGAAGTGACGTCAGTCACAAAACACGTAGGTTCAGAGGTCACGGCACCTTGGAGAAGTACACGTTGTGAGAACGTGTCAGTCAAGTAAAGCAGGGAACAGCGTCATCGAGACATCGCAAGAGAGGCTGTTTTGCATGTGTGAAGGTGTGTGTGGATTTCCCTTCCTCGGCATCCATCTTGGAGAGTGTTCCGAAGTCAGAGGAAACGGGACATATACCACACACATCGGGGAGCCCATGAGGACCCTTACTGCTGCCGGCGTCTGCCTTACTTGGTTATTCCAGTCCTGCTGTAAGTAGGGTTTTGGGTTTTAACCCCCTGATGACCCGCTGCCGTAGGCTCCGTTTGTTTTAATAAATAGTTATTTTATTTTCAGCTTGTTTGTTTAGTGTTATGTCTCTTGTTATGTGTTCTATGTTGTTTGTTTAATTTTAATATTATGTATTACACTATTATATTATTTTTGTTTCTGTCCCTATGTCACTGACCACCGGATTGGAGATCTTTCAGTGATTGGACCATCTGGATTCTCTCCCCCTTCATTTGTTTGGACTCTATTTGGGACTTATTGGACTTTTTGGGCGCTGGTCTGTATATGTTCTTAATAAGTGATGTTGTGACAAATGTGAGAGAATTCTGAATAAGTGTTCTTTCGATATTATAATCCTAACCATCGAAGAGATCCAGAAACTGCTACAGTACTGATATCTAAAGAAAAAAAACACATAATTGGAGAGCAAGATACTACAGAAATTCACCACTCAAGAGATTGAAGCCTTAAAATGTAAAATCAGGCGTGACGGCTGAACTGCATGGACGTATGAGCCATTAGCTCCGTTCACAGCCGGCGGCAAATTTAATAATAAATAGCATCACAGCGTAAACACCAACATCAGAACCTTACCCAAAGCTGCCTTATACAGCCAGGATGTCGAAAGGGACCCATTCAAAGTGAACCTCCACAGTCTTGACTGATTATTTTGCGAAAGGGGACTCAGCACGCGCCAAAAGCCAAGAGGGAATGGCGCGAAGTGGCTCAGACTCGGAGGAGGAGGAAGACAGAGTGGAGAATCCCAGTGACAATCAGATTCTGAGAAGGAGGGACATGAGGGAATTATGTCTCGATATCAAGAGATGTTTACAGACGGAACTGGCTGCATTGCGTGCTGATATATGCGGGATCGGAGAGATGACAGACTCCCAAGAGAAGAAAATGGATGCCACAGTGAAAGCGCTACACAGAACCGACAAGCAAGTGGCGCAGGTACAAGAGTCGGTCAGGCATCTCATGGATAGGCAGGAAGATGCCGACAACCGAGACCGCCGGAATAATGTGTGAGTCAGGGGAGTGCCAGAAACCGAGACAGACCCAGAGGAGTTTATGGGAAGATGGCTCAAACACTTAATGCCCGATCGAGCAGAGCAAGACCTGCATCTGGATCGTTGCCACAGAGCTTTGAGGTCATGGCCTCAGCAAGGGGACCCCCCACGAGACATTATCGCTCGGTTCCATTTCTTCAGAATAAAGGAGGCGTTCAGACAAATGACCAGGAGTGAAGTGGAATTCGAGGGCTATAAAATACAAGTCTATCAGGACATCTCCCCCACCACCCTCTTAAAAAAGAAGTAGCTAGCCCCCGTCACCAAAGTGCTGCGGGAGGAAGGAACCCGGTACAGGTGGCTATACCCGTTTGGGCTACTGGTGGTACAAAACGGAGCGGCCAACACACTGAGGCACCCTGAAGACGGAGCAAATTTCCTCACCAAATTGGGGCTCCAGGACAAAATACCGGAGGAGATGTCCGCAGGGGGATCAGCCCCAGAACCATCCTGGAAGGATAACAGGAGAGGAGCAATCCCGAAATCCAAAGTGAGGTCGCGCTCCAAGTTGCAGATCAGTGCCTTCACCTACCTGTTCCAGTTGATGTTTCGTCGTTGCGAGATCATTTAAAGACTTGTTAAGGTCAGTTGACGCTCCCGTCCCTCAGCCCTGACAGCGCTCCTCTGAGAATGGCGGCCATCTTGGATCGGCTCTCGCTCCACACTGGAGAGGGGGCGGAGCAAGATGGCGACGTAGGAGGAAGTGCCACTTCTCGCGAGAGGCCGGATCGCAAAGAGACTTGCCACACACAAAATAGCGCCGGAACCGGATGGAGAGGATGACGATACGATTACCTTCCGGAAGTCTCCTAAAGTTTACTGGCCGGGACCAGAGGCGGCAGTAAAGCTCGAAAGCAACACCACAAGGCAAAGGCACAGTGGACTATGCACGACACAGGATGAGGGGGAGTGGGGGAATGGGCAGCAGCAACACGAATATAGGACCTACTGTCTCTATTAGTAAATAAAAAAGCTGGAATGTAAAAGGAAAAGGGAAAGGAGTATGGGAGGAAGGAAACGCTAAGGGGGCTCTCAAAAAATAAAAAATATTTCATAAAAAAAAAAGAACCCAATCACGCAGCAATATATCATAGCACCCCTAGCAAGAGAGCGTAGCAGTTGGCTAGACATATACATGAGACATAGTAGGCACAACAGGGCTATCTGCTCAAAGAACCCCCACATAACTATCTCCCATTTACTGGGGCTCACTTCCGAGCTACTCACGCTTAGGGTAGCAGAGAAGGAGGGAGTACATAATTCAGGACACAGGCCCTCCGAGCTTTACATGAGGGTGAAGTTACTAGAGTAGCAGGTAGGGTTTAAATAAGTTTGAGGTTAAAGTTGGTAGTTAATGTTTGAAGTTAAACAAACAGAGTTCAATAGAGTCTCAAGGAACAACTAAAGCGAGGAATAGAGAGTAACACTACATGCAAGTTCAGAGGTAGTTGCAAATCTGAAGGGACCGTGACGGATGTGGATCAAGAAGAGTTTAAGATTGGATTATGAGATGAGAACTAGATTTAACCGAAAGTTAGGGGATAGGTTAGACATCACACAGGTCCTGTGACGTCATCATTTTTTTTTTGTCGGCCAAAACACATGGTTTTCACGGTCCAATCAGGACCGTGGGAACCATGACGCAAAATGTGACGTCATAGGCCTTTAAAAGCCTATGTCGTCTCATTTTGAAGCCAGACGCCGCGGAGGAAGGACCTCCGGGAAAGAGAGAAGACCAGGGCGTGGCCGCAGACGGGGAGAAGACCCCGCCCCGCCCCGCCCGGAAGGAGATAGAAGAAAGTAGAATACAGATGAAGATGGATTACAAGTAGAAGACCCGTGGATTGATTTGGATTTTTAGTTTAATGTTTATTATTTTGTGGTTTATTATTTTATGGGTTCCTGATCGTGGATTGGTTCGTGAGTAAGCTGCGCAACGGGAATCGGTGGGGGCAAGTAATGGTAAGTGAACTACAGTTAAGAAATGTATTTTATTTAACTTGTTAATTTTTTCAAAAGGTTTTTTAACATGTGTATTTTTTTTTTTTGTGGTATATCATTTCTTGCCACTGTATGTATGTATGTACAGTATATATGTCTAGAGAGATATACTGTACAGTATACATTCAGGGTAAGAAATGATGATGTTTTAAAAGCTGGATTAGATGTGTTTTTAATTATTTTGTGAGTTTAAAGTATTTTAAAATTAGATACAGTAGATGTATTCCTTGGTATTGTATTGTGTGTTTGAGGAAGGTCAGGGATAGATAGCCTTGGTTGTATTTTTGTCGGTACTTATATTTTTTCAAAGGCTTAATTGTTCTGCTCTAGGCGTGAATCTGTTAATGGTTTCATTGTTCGTGATTGAGTGTGAATTGTTTAGGGATGTAAATAATGATTGCTAATTGATTTTTGTTTACGTTTGATAAATTTGCATAATGTATACTGTATGGTGCATAGATATTGAGGCATCATTTATATTGGAATGTAAGTTGTTTAAATGGCTTTTCAGAGGTTTAGTGATGATTTAGATTGAGAGATCAGTTATGAATATTAAAGGAAATTGATTTTAATTTAGTGTGTATGTATGGAGAAGTGTTTGGTTGTAGGACAGTGCTTTTGATAACCCTTCTACATTTATTTGTACTGTATATTGGTTTATCATGGGTGTGTATATAACGTGTGTGTATATATATATATATATATATATATATATATATATATATATATATATATATATATATATATATATATACTGTATCTCTCTCTCTCTCTCTCTCTCTCTCTTTCTCTCTGTCTCTCTGTATATATACACAGTATATATATATAGTTGCATGATGAAGCCACAGTACAAATTCATGGGTGAAGGGTGGGTATCGGTCCTGTGTGGCTTAACCCCTTAATTACCTTTGCGGTTATTATCTGATAAGGTGTTTAAGGGGTTAATTGATATCTGAATGTAATTGCAATGTATTGGCTTTGTATTTGCTATGTATGTTGTGGACAAGACAAGGATTTTGCTGGCAACGGACACTTCGTATTGATGAGGTCAGTAGTACTTTATTTATTTGTATATGCTAGTTAATGTTTTTAATAATGGGCAATTAATCTATTATCCATATCTGGATAATAGTTATTTTGCACATTATTGTACTGTAGGTGTTGGGGGGGAGGGTTTATGTATTGAATGTATAGGCCAGGTTTATTTTTTTTACATTCAGGGTTTGATTCCGTGGTTTTGCGTGGGGCCTATGGAGACCACCTGTGGGTATCCTCGGGTATCCCAAGGGTATCAGGCTGGTGGTTCCACGGGTGACACATGCGGGGATGATGATGTGTGGTCCCACTTCTGTGGGGGCACCGCGGACCCGTAGTCTGCGGGGATGACGATGTGTGGTCCCACTTCTGTGGGGGCACCGCCGACCCGTAGGTGCGGGGATGATGATGTGTGGTCCCACTTCTGTGGGGGCACCGCGGACCCGTAGTGAGCACCCGTGAGTTCCCCAGACCCCCATGGGAACCACCCGAGGGGCTCCCAGACATCCTTGGGCCTACCGTGGGGACCCAATTGTGGCTCACGGTGACCCAAGGAGACCACCTGGGCGCCATGGTGCTGGCAGGATCCACCAGCCGGCCTCCAGAACCTGTGGAATGCTGCTGGTAAACTGTAGGTCTGTCCAGGTGCCCTGCCAGCCCACCGGGGACTAGCGTGGGGCTGCGTTATGGACCCTGAATGTAAAAGAATAAATCTTGTATTTATGGGGGGGCACAGGGGGTGGGTAATGTATTTAATAAATATAATGCTGTTTATTGTGGGTCATTGTACTGTTTTTATTGTGGGTACTGGGGGTGGGGTGTTTCCCCAACGGTATGTGGGTAGGCCTCCCTTGTGGGTACTGACTGGGTGGTTAGGCCTCACGGGGGGGGGGGGGGGTTAGTGTGGGAGGGTATGTAGGCATCCCGAGTGGTGGGTGAGGGTGGGTTAACCCCTTCATGACTGTAGCGGTTAATAACCGCTATGGTGATTAAGGGGTTAGGGGACATTACTTGGTATGTTTTAATTTTTGTGTCTGTTTTGCAGAAGCGGAGGGGCCATGGCCAGGATGGGGGGGGGTAACGGTATGTGGGTAGGGGGTGAGGGTGGTTAGCAATGCAGGGAGGGAGATTTACTGGTAACAGAAACATCTCTCTGCCTTCAGTGTAATCTGTTTAAAGCCCCCTCCCCCCTAATGTGTGTTTCTGTATAATCTCTCTCCCCTCAGTGTAATCTGTTTAACAGAAACATTAGGGGGAGGGGCTTTAGGCCTTTACATCTCTCTCCCTTCAGTGTAATCTGTTTAACAGAAACATTAGGGGGGAGGGGGCTTTAGGCCTTTACATCTCTCTCCCTTCAGTGTAATCTGTTTAACAGAAACATTAGGGGGGAGGGGGCTTTAGGCCTTTACATCTCTCTCCCTTCAGTGTAATCTGTTTAACAGAAACATTAGGGGGGAGGGGGCTATAAACAGATTACACTGAAGGCAGGGAGATACAGGGAATGTACTGTATTGTTCATCATGTACATTGCAATGCTGTGTACTGTATAAAGTATAAGGTTTTTTACAATTAGATAGATGTAATCCTTGGTATTGTAAGGGTTAGCTTTGGTTTTAAATTGTGTTTTCTGGTTGATACTTACAGTATATATTGATTTTGGTTTACTTGATTGGTTAAAATAGTTGACTTGTTTGGAAGTGTTTGTATTTACTGGTAGAGTAGCTTGCAATTATATTGTTAACATTCATTTGCAGAATGTATATGGTGCATAGATTTTATGCATCATTTATACAATGTAAATGCAATGTACTGTGTGGATTGGAATGTTATGTTTTATATTGTAAAATCAGTTAGGATTATTAAATGGATTATTATTATTGTCTGTATAGAGAAGCGTTATCTGTAGGACAGTATGATTTTGATAACCATTCGACATGTATTTGTATATTGGTTCATCATGTGTGTATATATACTGTATACTGTATATATATATTGTGACAAACGCCCCTCTTTTGTAGTGCTGACGTCTGTCTGGGTTCTTCCCGACACAGTCTTCTAGGGTTATTTAATACAAAAACAGGATCATGCAAAGTATTCAGCTGCTTAACTCAGGCTTCTGCCTGCTTTATTTTCATCCAAGTAAGGTACTGCAGCTTTAACATGTGTAGGTTAGAGGTACTCAGATACTTTCATTCAGCAGTTCACACATTTCAGTGTTACAGTATTTCCCACACTGTTATTTTTAAGAAATAAAACCAAAATCATATAAACAAAATCCTATCCCTTTCAGGGATCTAACTACACATCAGAATCAGTCTCTCTAACAGCTGCTGGCCAACTAACCTGGTTCCCCAGCTTAAAATAATGCTCTCTCATTTAGGGTCACTAGATACAGCACAGTCTTTTAGCAACAGCAATAACCATTTGTTTTGTCTTATCTGTTCGTGGTGTCCAGGCAAATCCTCTGGTACTGTGATACTTGGAGGGGCCGTCCACCCCGAAACTGGAAACAGGGGAGCAGCGATACCCCCAGCCTCCAGGCTCTAAGGAGAGAGAGTGAAATGCAAAACCTCCCTGCTCTAAATACCTGTGCAAGTGATTAGAAGAGCAGGTGAGGGAGAACTAGAGCCATTGTAATCTGTGGTCTGGATTTTCCATCTAGCTGCCTGAGTTAATGAGAAGCTGTGGAACGGATCATTAACTATTCCTGCACTTTCTGCTCTAAAATGGGGCAGAAAGCTGCCTAACATCTTTGGACTATGTCACAATATATATATATATATATATATATATATATATATATATATATATATATATATATATATATATATGTATGTATGTATGTATGTATGTATGTATGTATGTATATATATATATATATATATATATATATATATATATATATATATATATATATATATATATACAAATATAACTGTATGCTCATCTGCATGTCTTAGGCAGGTCTGCAACCCCGCCTTTCCCCATTATCACCCAGCATACAGCACTTCCACTGCAGCAAGGGATTCTGGGAAATGACATGCAAATGAGCACACAGTGTCACTTTTTGCCTCAATAACCATTTTTAACATGGTTCCCTATAGGCTTAAGCTTGCTGCATGGTCACAGCTTTGAGCACAGCCAGGGTTAAGGTGCATACCCAGAAAACCACCCACAGACAGCTGTTTCGACCTTGATGGGTCTCATCAGTGTGGGGTTGATTTTACTGGGAATGCAAGAGAGGCTATGGGATAGGCTAAACCATAATACTGAGTTAAGTTATGGTGAGTAAAAAAAGTGACAAAAACCCTCCACAGGAAAGCAAATATGCAAATATAACTGTATGCTCATCTGCATGTCTTAGGCAGGTCTGCAACCCCGCCTTTCCCCATTATCACCCAGCATACAGCACTTCCACTGCAGCAAGGGATTCTGGGAAATGACATGCAAATGAGCACACAGTGTCACTTTTTGCCTCAATAACCATTTTTAACATGGTTCCCTATAGGCTTAAGCTTGCTGCATGGTCACAGCTTTGAGCACAGCCAGGGTTAAGGTGCATACCCAGAAAACCACCCACAGACAGCCGTTTCGACCTTGATGGGTCTCATCAGTGTGGGGTTGATTTTACTGGGAATGCAAGAGAGGCTATGGGATAGGCTAAACTGTATATATATCCAGTATATATATACAGTATATATTTATTTCTCTTCATGTATTTATTTATTTAGATTTATTTATTAATTGTGGGGCTGCTGTGTGTGTGTATTTTTTTTATTGTGGGTAGCGGGGGTGGGTGAATGGGGTATTAGCCCCAACGGTGCTTGTTTAGGGCTTGCGGGGGGTAGCGGGAGGGCTTAACCCCTTCATGACCGTAGCGGTATTAACTGCTAAGGTCGTGAAGGGGTTAAGTGCACCCGCAACCCCCTCAAGTCCTAAACTCACACCAAGAGCCAAATACCCCCCTCACCCATCCCCACTACACACAATAAAGCGGGCACGGTGGGTTAACCCCTTCATTGCCTTAGCGGCTATACGCTATGGCAATGAAGCAACATTTCTGTACTTTTAATAATATTGTGCAGGAGCAGGGGGTCCCCTGAGTTTAGATTTCTGGCTCAGGGAACCCCCTGCTCACTGTACAATATTATTAAAATACAGAAATGCTGCTTCTTTACCATAGTGCATATCCGCTAAGGTAAAGAACGAGTGTTTATTTATACTGTATACTGTATGTGTTTTATTGATACTGTACATGTGCAGAGGGTCTCCAGAGCAGAACCGAACTGGTATCAGGTCTGGGGACCCCCTGCTCCCCGAGATACAGGCCCCTTTAGGGGGTGCCGGTATCCCCCTGCTCTGCTTGGTTTACAGGCCGCGATCACGTGGTCGGGCCCTTTAAACCAAGCAGAGGGATACCGGCACCCCCTAAATGGGGCTGTATCTCGGGGAGCAGGGGGTTCCCAGACCTGAAACCAACGCGGTTCAGCTCCCGAGACCCCCTGCACATCTACACTATAAATAAAAATGTATTTAAAATAATTTTTAATGTGTCGCTGTTTGCGCAGAGAGAGCAGCGGATCTCTCTCTGCTGCAAACACATCTCGCCCCCAGTATGTGCATATACAGTACTATATGTGTACAGTACTGTATGTTAGGGGTTATAGGGGCTGTTGTTATACAGTATATATATATATATATATATATATATATATATATATATATATATATATATATATATATATATATATATATATATATATATATATATATATATATATATATATATATACACACAGTATATATACTGCATTACAATTCACTATAGGGATATATATATATATATATATATATATATATATATATATATATATATATATATACACAATATATATATATATATATATATATATATATATATATACACAGTATATATACTGCATTACAATTCACTATAGGGGACGGCTTCAAGAGAACAGCTCGCAAGCGTCCTCATGTGTTTTTACACGGCATTGCAGTATTGTAGCTAGCCGGAATAAAATGCTTCAATCCCTGCTGGGAAAATAATGCAATGCACTCGGGCAGAAAACAGTCACAAACCTCAATACACCCGAGTATACCCGAATTCGCGGGACTAGCCGAGCTCAAATAAAGTGTGTCGCCAGTGTAAGTTCTTGCAGACTGTGAGGCCTCTGGAACTAAGAAAGGCTTGGGTGAGGACCTCCAGCAGCTGGAGCATGTTGCTTCAAAACAGTCAACAAACGGTTCCACCGGACGCAGAGTTTCTCTGAATCTCTGGAAGTCTTTCTGGGCTTATATAGGTTTTTTTCAGAGTATTGTGTGCAACGCAACAGGAAGTGTCACTGCTGTATTTCATCTCCTGTCGGCACCGCTGATAAGAGGGAGAGAGAGGAATTTGAGAGGGCGGACACTCGCTCTCGTGTAGAGGAGGGGTTTGGTGTCTGTGTGTGTGTAAGTGGCAGAGAGAGAGTGTGGTTGTGTGTGAGGAGGGATATGCAGCATACCAGAGTGTGTGTGTGTGTGTGTGTGTGTGTGTGTGTGTGTGTGTGTGTGTGTGTGTGTGTGTGTGTGTGTGTGTGTGTCTGTGTGTAAGTGGGGGAGTGTGTGTAAGTGGGGGAGTGTGTGTAAGTGGGGGAGTGTGTGTAAGTGGGGGAGTGTGTGTAAGTGGGGGAGTGTGTGTGTGTGGGGGAGTGTGTGTGTGTGTGGGGGAGTGTGTGTGTGTGGGAGAGTGTGTGTGTGTGGGAGAGTGTGTGTGTGTGTGTGTGTAAGTTGAAGTCTCGCCCTCTGTCTCGCCCTCTGTCTTGCCCTCGCGTGAATAATAGGGGGTGGGGGACAATGATTACATGAATACTAGGGGGTAGGGTATAATGGTTGCACAGTATATGGGTAACAGTTTCACACAGGGATGTGGGGGTTAGTGGTTGTCTCTCAGCCTGTGGCAGGTGCTGACATAGTGTGCAGCCAGTTCTGCTGTGGTTTCATCTTCTCCCAGGAGGATCGCTATTTTTTGGTTCTCCTCTATATTATTAAAGTTCTGGATAAGTGCAGTGAGTTTCTCTAGGTGGGCACTCCTCATTTCAGAGTATTGTGTGCAACGCAACAGGAAGTGTGTTTCATCTTCTACTTCTCCTAGCTCACATCTTTGGCACAGTCTCATCTCCCGCGGCTTCCAGTTCTATCTGTGTCTGCCTGTTTCTATTTCTAGGCTGTGGGCACTTATTCTGTACTGGCCCAGGGTCTGTCTCTGCTTTGGGTCTTTTACCTTCAGTAGGTAGGGTGCCAGAGTATATTCTCTCTGTAGGCTGTGGTAGGTTTCCAGCTTCTTTGAGCGCTGGATTTCATTGTCCCACCTAGTCACATACCGCTTCTTCATTTCGTTGGCGATTGAGTTGATTTATTTTTTCGGCAGGTTGTTGATCTGTGTGGGGTTTTGTCCTTGGAGTGAGAGGACAAGTTATTTGATGGCACAGGTTTTAGTGAGGAAGTCCTGGCTTCTCATTGCTCTGTAGCAGTAAGACTGTGGGTGGCTGGTGTTTAGGTGGGCCCAGCATGTCAGTGCTCTCTTCTGTCCAGTGAGAGGAAAGCGGCCCAGCTCAGCCCGGCATGCATTGTTTGAAGTACTCCTGTGTACTTGGAGAAGGTGTTTGCAGAATTCCAGATGCAGTATTTCTGTTGGGCTGGTATCCCATTTTGTGGAGTCTGTGAATGTTGCAGGTCCCCACACCTCGCTGCCATACAGAAGGATGGGTGTGATGATGCTGTTGAATATTTTCATCCAGATTCGTATTGGTGGTTTGAGGTGGTACATCTGTTTCCCTATTGTGTAGAATGCTCTGCGGGCCTTCTCCTTCAGTGTATTTATGGCCAGGCTGAATTTCCCTGATGAGCTGATTGTTAGACCTAGGTATGTGTAACTCGCTGTCTGTTCCAGTGCATTGTCATCCAGTGTGAATTGCGATATGGTTGGATGTTTTTTATATTTTTTCTGGAATACCATTATTCTGTTTTTTTCTAGGTTCACAGAGTGCCCAGGCCTGGCTGAATTTTTCTAGTATTGCCAGTTTCTGTTGGAGGCCATGTTCTGTTGGAGACAGCAGGAGCAGGTCGTCTGTGTATAGTAGAGACTTAACCTCAGTTCCAGCCAAGTTGAGCCCAGGTGCTGAGGAGGATACTAGGGCTGCTGTAAGCTCATTGATGTAAATGTTAAAAAGTGTGGGACTCAGACTGCAGCCCTGTCTAACTCCACGGCCTTGATGGAAGAAGTCTGTCCTTTAGTTATTAACTTTCACGCAGCCTTTGTTTTCAGAGTACATACTTTTGATTGTGTCGTATGTTCTCCCCCCTATTCCGCTCTCTAGTATTTTCAGCAATAGGCCTGGCTGCCAGATGGAGTCAAAGGCTTTTTTGAAGTCCACAAAGCAAGCTAAGATGTTGCCCTTGTTGGTGTTGTGGACGTGCTTATTAATCAGGCTGTGTAGGGTATAGATGTGATCCGGGGTGCAGTGGTTTGGCAGGAAGCCTGTCTGGCTCTTACTCAGTACACTGCTCTGTCAGGAAGGTGAGGATTCTGCTGTTCAAGATGCTGTTGAACAGTTTCCCCAGGGTGCTGCTGACACAGATTCCTCTGTAATTGGATGGGTCCAGCCTGTCTCCTTTCTTGTGCATAGGGGTTATCAGTCCTTCGTTCCATAGTTCAGGGAAGTAGCCAGTAGTGAGGACCAGGTTGAACATTTTCAGTATTGCTTCTTGTATAGATGGATTGCTATACTTCAGCATCTCTTGTAGAATGCCATCTGGTCCACTGGCTTTCTTGGTTTTTATTAGTTTCATTTTTTCTTTTATTTCCTGGATTGTGATTGGTATGTCCAGAGGGTTTTGGTTATCTTTTATAGTGTTCTCCAGTGATGTTTGTTTGGTGAGGATTTGTTTTTGTTCTTGTGTCAGGTTTTCTTCTGGGATTTCTTGGTAAAGGTCCTTGAAGTAGTTTTTCCAGATGTTGCCATTCTGAATGGCCAGGTGTCTGTTATTCTGCTTTGTATCCAGATGTTTCCAGGTGTAACCCTGCTTCCTATCGCTTGGCAAGCTGTTACTCTGTGCTGTGTAAACTGCTGACTCACAGGGCCTGAGTCTCTGCCACGGAGAGCCCGGGGTGCATACAATATGTATGTATGTTCAGTGCAGCGCCTCCACCTGTGACAGATCCCGCCAAAGGGGGAGTTAGTCTTCGCAGGACCTCTATACAAGAATTTCTCTCACACGACCATGTTATAAAACCAATCTTGTTTACTGATAAATCAACCTTACGATACATTGCATGCCATGACATTCCAATCCGCTGGTACACAACATTTAACACGCCACGGAGGATGTCCACAATTATGCGCCTCGGCGGACGCCAACAATAACTTGCGCCTCGGCGGACACCAACAATAACTTTCCCCCAATCCCACCACCGGGTGTTCCCACCCCGTGTCCAAATACGTTAATCAGTTCTCTCGCTTCCAACGGCCGTGTGTATGTGTATGGGTGACTGCGCAGCCACTAGGTCTTAGGTGATTGAAAGGGTAGAGTTGGTGCACTTGATGAAATACCTGCCGAGCACTCCGGTGCTCGGAACTGCTACGGTTCTTCAAAAAGAGTCTCTGGGGATTCCACGCTGCGATATGGGGCGCTTCTCCCCGACAGGATAGTCCCGAACACAGCAGTAGTTTTAGGGGGGGTAAATCCCTTACTAAGGGTGTCCCTAGCTCCGCTTGTCTCTACGGTTACTCAGGGCTAACTTGGCCGGGGCACCTTGACTGCGCCTGGGGGGGGTACAACCTCCCAGCGCAGTGTCTCCGTCTCCTCGTCTCTCCACGATGCTCTAACTCCACGT
>NW_027453842.1:335000-447500 GCF_040206685.1 Ascaphus truei
GAAATTGATTTTAATGTAGTGTCTGTATGGAGAAGTGTTTGGTTGTAGGGCAGTATGCTTTTGATAACCCTTCTACATTTATTTGTACTGTATATTGGTTTATCATGGGTGTGTATATAACGTGTGTGTATATATATATATATATACTGTATATATATCTCTCTCTCTCTCTTTCTCTCTGTCTCTCTATATATATATATACAGTATATATATATAGTTGCATGATGAAGCCACAGTACAAATTCATGGGTGAAGGGTGGGTATCGTGCCTGTGTGGCTTAACCCCTTAATTACCTTTGCGGTTATTATCCGATAAGGTGTTTAAGGGGTTAATTGATATCTGAATGTAATTGCAATGTATTGGCTTGGTTTTGGCTATGTTTTGTGTGGGCAAGAGAAGGAAGGCGCTGGCGTCGGACACTTCGTATTGATGAGGTCAGTAGTACTTTATTTATTTGTATATGCTAGTTAATGTTTTTAATAATGGGCAATTAATCTATTATCCATATCTGGATAATAGTTATTTTGCACATTATTGTACTGTAGGTGTTGGGGGGGGAGGGTGTATGTATTGAATGTATAGGCCAGGTTTATTTTTTTTACATTCAGGGTTACTTCCGTGGTTTTGCGTGGGACCTCTGGAGACCACCCGCGGGTAATCCTTGGGTATCCTAAAGGGTATCAGGCTGGTGGTTCCACGGGTGACACATGCGGGGATGATGATGTGTGGTCCCACTTCTGTGGGGGCACCGCGGACCCGTAGTCTGCGGGCATGACGATGTGTGGTCCCACTTCTGTGGGGGCACCTCCGACCCGTAGGTGCGGGGATGATGATGTGTGGTCCCACTTCTGTGGGGGCACCGCGGACCCGTAGTGAGCACCCGTGAGTTCCCCAGACCCCCATGGGAACCACCCGAGGCCCCGCAGACACCTGTGGGTTTGACCCGGGGCTCCCAGACATCCTTGGGCCTACCGTGGGGACCCAATTGTGTTCCACAGTGACCCAAGGAGACCACCTGAGGGCTATGGTGCTGGCAGGATCCACCAGCAGGCCTCCAGAACCTGTGGAATGCTGCTGGTAAACTGTAGGTCTGTCCAGGTGCCCTGCCAGCCCACCGGGGACTAGCGTGGGGCTGCGTTATGGACCCTGAATGTAAAAGAATAAATCTTGTATTTATGGGGGGGGGGGGTGCACAGGGGGTGGGTAATGTATTTAATAAATAGAATGCTGTTTATTGTGGGGCTGTGCATTGTTTTTATTGCGGGGACTGGGGGTGGGGGGTGGGGGGTTCCCCAACGATATGTGGGTAGGCCTCCCTTGTGGGTAGTTAGTGGGTGAGGGTTGAGGGTGGTTAGGCCTCATGGGGTGGGGGGTTAGAGTGGGAGGGTATGTACAGTAGGCGTCCTGAGTGGTGGGTGAGGGTGGGTTAACCCCTTCATGACTGTAGCGGTTAATAACCGCTATGGTGATTAAGGGGTTAGGGGACATTACTTTGAAAGTGTTAATTTTTTTCTCTGTTTTACTGTACAGCAGCGGAGGTTGCCATGGGTAGTGGGTAGTGTATTGAATGTATTTATTGGTTATTATGCCTTAACCCCTTCATTACCTTAGCGGCTATACGCTATGCTAATGAAGCATCATTTCTGAACTTTTAATAATATTGTGCAGGAGCAGGGGGTCCACTGAGATTAGATTTCTGTCTCAGGGAACCCCCTGCTCACTGTACAATATTATTAAAAATACAGAAATGCTGCTTCTTTACCATAGCGCATAGCCGCTAAGCTAAAGAATGATTCTTTAATGATGTGTGTGTTTTATTCACAGTGTAGATGTGCAGGGGGTTTCCAGAGCTGAAGCGCACAGGTTTCAGGTCTGGGGACCCCGTGCCCCCCGAGATACAGGCCCCTTTAGGGGGTGTCGGTATCCCTCTGCTCTGCTTGGTTTACAGGCCGCGATCACGTGATCGGGGCCTTTAACGCAGAGCACTCAGCACTCAGAAACACAGGCCAGGCAGATTTAACACACACACACAATAGGGGGAGGTTTTTTTACATAGATTGCAGTGAAGCTTAACGCACACACACAATAGGGGGATAGGGGGAGGGGGTTTTACATAGATTAGAGAGAAGGCAGGGCGTTTTAAAAGCGAGAATAGGGGGAGGGGTTTTTACATAGATTAGAGAGAAGGCTGGGAGTTTTAACACAGACGTGAAAAATATGTATTGAATGTATTAATTGTTTATTATGCCTTAACCCCTTCATTGCCTTAGCGGCTATCCGCTATGGTAATGACGCAGCATTTTCCGTATTTTTAATAATATTGATCAGGAGCAGGGGGGGTCCATGAGCATTAATTTCTGGCTCAGGGAACCCCCTGCTCACTGTACAATATTATTAAAATACACAAATGATGCTTCTTTACCATAGCGCATAGACGCTAAGGTAAAGAACGAGTGTTTATTAATACTGTATATTGTATGTGTTTTATTGATACTGTACATGTGCAGAGGGTCTCCAGAGCAGAAGCGCACAGGTTTCAGGTCTGGGGACCCCGTGCCCCCCGAGATACAGGCCCCTTTAGGGGGTGTCGGTATCCCTCTGCTCTGCTTGGTTTACAGGCCGCGGTCACGTGATCGGGGCCTTTAAACGCAGAGGGATACCGGCACCCCCTAAAGGGGCCTGTATCTCGTGGGGCACGGGGTCCCCAGACCTAAAACCAACGCGATTCAGCTCCAGAGACCCCCTGCACATCTACACTATCAATAAAAATGTATTTCAAATGTATTTATTGTCATTTATTTATTTATTTATATTTATTTATTTATTTTTTGGCGGCTGCTGTGTGTGTGTGTATTTTTTTATTGTGGGTAGCGGGAGGGTGGGTGAATGGGGTATTAGCCCCAACGATGGTTGGGGAGGGCTTGCGGGGGGGGGGGTAGCAGGAGGGCTTAACCCCTTCATGACCGTAGCAGTATTAACTGCTACGGTCGTGAAGGGGTTAAGTGCACCCGCAACCCCCCCCCCCTCCCGCAAGTCCTAAACTCACACCAAGGGCCAAATACCCCCCCTCACCCATCCCCACTACACACAATAAAGCGGGCACAGTGGGTTAACCCCTTCATTGCCTTAGCGGCTATCCGCTATGGTAATGACGCAGCATTTTCCGTATTTTTAATAATATTGATCAGGAGCAGGGGGGGGGCCCTGAGCATTAATTTCTGGCTCAGGGAACCCCCTGCTCACTGTACAATATTATTAAAATACACAAATGATGCTTCTTTACCATAGCGCATAGACGCTAAGGTAAAGAACGAGTGTTAATTTATACTGTATATTGTATGTGTTTTATTGATACTGTACATGTGCAGAGGGTCTCCAGAGCAGAAGCGCACAGGTTTCAGGTCTGGGGACCCCGTGCCCCCCGAGATACAGGCCCCTTTAGGGGGTGTCGGTATCCCTCTGCTCTGCTTGGTTTACAGGCCGCGGTCACGTGATCGGGGCCTTTAAACGCAGAGGGATACCGGCACCCCCTAAAGGGGCCTGTATCTCGGGGGGCACGGGGTCCCCAGACCTAAAACCAACGCGATTCAGCTCCGGAGACCCCCTGCACATCTACACTATCAATAAAAATGTATTTCAAATAATTTTTATTGTGCCGATGTTTGCGCAGAGAGAGAGCAGCGGATCTCTCTCTGCTGCAAACACATCACGCCCCCGCCGCCCATACAGTAGTATAATTTATGTATATGCATACAGTATACAGTACTGTATGTGTACAGTACTGTATGTTAGGGCTTATAGGGGTTGTTGTTATACAGTATATATATATATACAGTATATATACTGCATTACAATTCATTATAGGGGACGGCTTCACAGAGAACAGCTCGCAAGCGCCACCATGTGTATTTTCACGGCATTGCAGTATTTCAGCAAGCCGGAATAAAAAGCTTACATCCCTGCCGGAAAAGAACGCAATGCACTCTGGCAGAAAACTATCAGAAACCTGAATACACCCGAGTATACCCGAATTCGCGGGACTAGCCGTGCTCGAATAAAGTGTGTCGCCAGTGTATAAATGTATATAAATCACCAATTAACATGGTTAACATGGTTAATAATATAAATGATTAGGATATAGTATATATAGTTAATTAATTAATTAATGGTTTATAATATAATATAATTAATTAATTCTGATATATTCTATATACTTTATATACTTTCTATATCCATAGTAGGGTTCCAGAATATTAAGCGCAGACGCCATAATATAGATTTGATATATATTAGCTATGTAATAGTTGTAGATATATAATGAAGTATACACAAGTAAGGGCATATTATTGATACATAAACTGTATATGTTAACATTTATTTCACATAGATGGTTATATGTATTTTTAGGAATATGGTTATGTGTATATGTATGTATAGGTGTTTACGCACAGATATGTATGTATTTGTATATGTGTGTGCGTGTATATGGACATGTGTATATGTATATATGTATATATATAGGTACAAGGAAAAGTTTATTCGGATACGTATATATATATATATATATATATATATATATATATATATGTGGATGTATATGTATTTATATATGCACATATAGGTTATATGCCCAATACATAGTGTATATAGTTAAGCATAGGTATATTTTAGTTATATAGGAACAGTTAGTTCAAATTATATAAATTACATACTATATGACAATTGACGGCCTAGACAAATCTGAAAGCGGACGATGTAGACAAAAAATAAAAATGACAGGTTGGATGAGTGCGGAATTCTGACGGGTTTGACAAAGTTGATTAGTTAGTTTGTTAAGTTAATTATGACAGATAAGTTTTATATGTGTTATATATATGTGATACCAGTTTACAAGTTATACAAGTTGTACAATACAAATATGATCCCGGGGGAGCTACTCTCCTTCGTGCATGTACCCCTTTTCTCGGTCCTCTGTTTGGAAGGACCGTTACCAAGACCCAGGGTGGTTGATCTCCACTTTAGGAGACTGGCCCATCATGAAATTGGAGCCAGACACCCCACCCTCTGGGCGCAGGAGCTACTCTCTGGGGCTCCCGAGATACGCTCTTGTATCCTGTGTTTTTCTTTATTATTATTTATTTTTCTCCCACCTTTTATTTTCCCTCCCCACCCTTCCCTGCCGCAATCCCATCGTTGTTTCCCATGTATTGTCTACCTATCCCCACACTTTCCCTCACCCCTCCCTTCCTAGGATGTATGATATCCAGCCACCACATCAAGCCGACATAGCAGGTATGAATATTACTATAAGAAACCCCAGGAAAAACATCAAGAGTAAGTACAATGCTCACTTTACATATTTTCTCTTACACATGAAAAATGGCGCTTACATGTATTTCACATAATGTAAAGGGCTTTAATAGCCCGATCAAAAGAAAGCTGGCTTTCACAGATTATAAGAGAAAAAAGACGGAAGTGTTATTCTTGCAGGAGACGCACTTCAGCAAGAGTAACTCACCTGGGTTTTTAGACAAAGGCTTCACTCAATTTTACATGGCTTCAGCATCTGTCAAGAAAAGAGGAGTGGCCATTTTATTCCATAATACCATACCCTTTGTACTCCAGACAATTAAGAAAGACGCAGAAGGTCGCTATCTCATTCTCACTGGAACAATCCATGAACAGCCCATCACATTGGAACTCCATTTCAATAAATGCATTGTCTTCTATTGATAAGTATCTCTATGCTGCAACATAGTGCTAAGATGTCATTTGTGTGCAATACTTTGCACAACATAAAATAGAAGAGAAACGGCTTACCCCTACAGAAATAACTTAAGGTGACAAAGGATAATGAGCACTTTAGTGTGAGAATGAGGGAATTCTTCCACTTTATAATTACAGATAATATTTGAATTCTTCTTAAGGACTGTGCTAAGTACTGCATGTATTGAGATGTGTACATTCTTTACAGTCTGCCAAAACTATATTGTTTAAATATAATGGGAATAATCAATGTTATAGTTCAACTTCTTATCACACTTCAGCACAAATAGCTTTTTGTTATGAAAAAGCATTTGTAATGTTTTATTGTTATCATTCACAAAAGCTAAGCAGGGCTTTCTAAACCTTTTGAAGACATAAACAACTTAGCTTGAATTTTACTGAACAATGGTCATTAATGTACTGTAATAATTGTACTGTAACTTCCTGAAGTTTACAGAAAATTAAGAAATTAATCAAATGTAAACTTTATGGAATCTTTTGTGAAACAGAATGATTCTCATTAAGAACAAATGTACTTTGTACTTTGATATTAAATTCAGAGACAGAACATTTTATATTAAAATCAGATTTATTTTTTGGGGGGTTTCAATATGATTTTATAGGGGTTCTATATGTTTTTGTCTTGCAGATTAACAATATTGAATAACTAATTCTTGCACATGTTTATTTTGTTGATACTTTTGCCATAGTCTGCATATTGATAGTTCCCTCTAGATACCCAAGAGATCAATGTTGGTATCCCTCCACCCTTTGTATGTCAAAATTGATCAAAAGCAGAAAAAAACAAGATAAATGCTGCACACCAAAAACTGAAAACTGTAACTGATACTTGTGGTTACTGGTGCTCTTGATCCAGGGGAGTCCCTATGAATGACAGACTCCAAAGTCAGCAAAAAAAAACAGAGGGTTCAGGGCTCTACGGATTTAAAGAATTTATTAAATCAAATACACAACGTTTCAACCATCAAAAAGTGGTCTTTCTCACTTGAGAAAGACCACTTTTTGATGGTTGAAACGTTGTGTATTTGATATAATAAATTCTTTAAATCCGTAGAGCCCTGAACCCTCTTGTAAGGTTAAAACTGTCTTCTGTCTTCTGGAATTGATAAGGTTAAAAAGAATACGCTGGCCTTGCTATTTTCATGGGAGGCTATTGTAAATAGCTTCAGACCAACTGTTCAATGCCTGTCAAAATATTGTTAAAATAAGACTACAGAGGATAGGGCTGCCTTATAAGTCACCATTGTATATGTCTCTTGCTCAGCAGTTAAATGTTTTAAGCTCTACAGAAAAGGCATTATGTGAAGGATACATGTAAATTTAGATGTGTACCCATATTTGTAACAGATGACAACTGTATTTTTGTCCCTGCCTTGTGTATATAAACCTGCTTGTGAACCATTAAAATTTAGTTGTAAGAACTCAGCCAAGGTGCCTCGGTGAATTCTTACAGCACCGAGCTCGTATATGTCATACTATTTGAAATAATTATATATCTGTTTCGTTTCAGTAGCTCCCGGGAGAAAAGGTTTTGCTTGCCCTAGAAGGACCTGATCTGTAGAGATCTAACAGTTTTGGTGTCAGAAGTGGGATTTCGCACAGGAAAAAGGGTGAGTAAAGATTCTTTTTATTTGTTTCTCACCTTTTCCTCTGCGAAACTAAACAACCTAAATTTATAAGGGCAAAAGAACATAAGGTGAGAGTCCTTATTGTTTAATCGTGGGTAAGTCTCTTTAATCAAGAGTAAGTCCCCGATTTATGTAACAAAGGGTGAGAGTCCCTTTGGTTTTATCGAGGGTAAGTCTGTGATTTTTGTAACAAAGGGTGAGTCCCTATTGTTTAATCAAGTGTACAGTAAGTCCCTGATAAGTAAAACGGACAGTATATGATTTCAAATAGCATGGCAATTTAAGTTAAGTTAAGTTAAAATTGTTTAAATTTAAGTTAATAATTGTTTATTAATACGTGCGCATAAAGTGTTAAGATTTCTTTCCTGTATAAACTCATTATGGGCACTAACATTTTGTCATCTAATGAACTTACACTAACCTGTCAGCCCTCGCACAAACCTCTCCCTCACTGTCAGTGGCAAAATCAGCTGTCTCTCTCTCTCGCCTGTATGTATTGTAATAAGCAGCTGCAAGTAGCCCCCACCTTTTTTTCCTCCAGCTATTTTTACACAGGCATAGGAATGTACTAAAAATCGTGAATGACAGCATGCCTCTTAGGAAAAACGAACATGCAAACTCAAATTATTTGTGCAACATTAACTGAGTATGAGTATATATTAAGTTTAAATTAATAATATTTTCCCGTCTGAATTGAAAAGTGGAAAACAAGAGTATAACAGGTATAGGTTTCTTTTTCCCTCAAAATGTTTTATTTTTAAGTATGGATATGATAAAAAAAAAAAAAGGTTGATTGATTGAGTAATCCCTGTGTGTGTGTGCTTGTAAGAATCTGGGTGAATTCTATCTATGTGAAAGTGTTATTTGCATTGAATAATAAGAATACTGGTTTATTGTATGTATACAAAATGACTATTCAGGACTTGCAAATGATTCTAAAATAAGAATATAATTAATTGCTCATGATTGAAATTTAATTTTTAAAAGGTGTACACCACCACAATAATATAAACTAATTTACACTGGGCAGGGGAAAGTTTTGGGTATCTGTGGAGAAAAAGAATAAAGAAAGGATGAATTATTTTTGTAAACAGTCCAGTCACTGGAATAATAAGGATGTTTATCGTACTGGCCAGGCGATTTATTTCCTTAACCAGAATTATAATTCTTTTCCTCTAAATCTCCACAGATAAAATCAGGTGAATATCTTATATAGAATAACAGGGGAAATATATTCTAGACACAAAGCTAACTAGAAGCTCAGCATTTTAAAAATTAGTTTAAAAAAAAAAAAAAGAAGTTAATTATGATATGAAGAAAAAAAAAGGGATATCTTTATTAATTTATTCTGCAGGATCAAACTGTTTTGTTTTCCTATTTATTAAAATAGGTGAGAAAATATGTGTCTGTTATTTTTTGTAAAAACTGGTTGAATGTGTGAAAGAAGCGTAAAATTCTGTTTGTTTTGTATCTGCGCTCTGTGCTCTTTTTGTGTATAACCAGTAACTAAACTATCTAAAAGTATATGTTAAAGCCTACAATTTTCTGTTTAACAAAGATCCAGTTTTAATTTTTGAATACCAGAAACATTGTCGGGCTGTGTGAAGAGCTGTCCCAAATTGTATTGCAGTAACCAGTAATTAACCATTTTTTTCTGTTACAAGGTTTTGGCAGGAAGCCCAGAGAGTTATTTGAGCTTGTTATATGGCTTGAAATGGAAACAGGTGTAAATTGATTAATATAGAATTCCAATAAACAGAGGACAGTAACCCAGAATGAGCACTCTAAACACCTGGTGGGTGGGTAACGAAGTGGTTAAAACTTAAATCTTTAATATCCGTGTAAAATAATGGGGATTAAAACAAATATTAAACGCTCAGATCCTATAGTATGAACACAATGTAATGTTCTGGATCGCTGATGAACTGCATAGAATCACTAGTGTATTGCAGTGTGAACAGGTGGATAAAGTAACCACTAGTCCAATGTAATCAGCACAGAAACTCTAGTGCTGAGCCATGTATAAGTGTGCAGACCCCGAAATAGCAGTAAAGCAATGTACAAGGAAAACGGCCCCTGACCAGGTCTGCCAGTATACTAATAATAATAATAATAGCATGTTCTTCTACAGTGCTGCTGGTTGTGCGCAGTGCTTTGCAGAGACATTTTTGCAGGCACAGGTCCCTGCCCCATGGAGCTTGTGGTCTATGTTTTTGGTGCCTGAGGCACAGGGAGATAGAGTGACTTGCCCGGAGTCTCGGGGAGCCGACACTGGGAATTGAACCAGGCTCCCCTTCTTGAAGCTCTCAGTGCCGGTCGGTGTCGTTGCTCACTGAGCCACTCTGTCTCATATACTAGAGGGTTCTCTATGGAATTATTTTTCTGCAAAGTTGATCAAATATTTAATATTTTATCATTTTTAACCATCTTTTTCTCTCAAATGTGTCCCACCTTTAAATCTGTGTCTATAGGTTTTTATGCTACAGGTTGTTCTTTCAGCAAATCAGATGCTATTTTGTGTTCTAAAAATTTCTGTCAGAAGACTATAGCAGATTATATTTATATTCAGTAGGGTTCTTTTGAGATTTTTTTATGAAAATGTTATACCCAAAGGTTTTAGGTTAGTCTTGCTATACATCAAGCAATTCCATTAAGGTTATGCTTTAAATGCTGTTATCCTTTATGTGATATTGTTCACATGTAATACAAGTGAACAAAAGGAGGGTGTTATTGCTGTTATTATTGCTGGCTGCCCCTGAAACCATATGGCAAGGGCTGAGATTGTCAGCTCTTGGCTCTTGGGTATAATTGTAACGGATTTTCTGGCCTGACCCACCCAATCTCATATTGGCCCCTGTGGTCTAAGCAGCCCCCATTAGTGTAGTGTCTGGTGGTGCACCTGTTGGCAACAGGACTCCTGAGTCTCCCGCATGATGGTGTGTGGGGATTGCCAACCCAGACAGGCAGCTGAGGTACTGTACTTGAGTCGTACCTATATCCAGTGCAGCGCCTCCATCTCATCAGGATCCCAGCGTCCGCTTGTGGATAGTCCTGGTGAGGAACTCCTCTGTGGTGCACCCCTCGGTGCAATCACTCCCATCCATACATAGGGCACCTCACCAGGGTGTGAGGGCAAACCTCCATAATTACTGCTGGCATGCCCATAACTTACCAGGCCTTATTGTCAGCAGGAGAGATGACTGTAGCCATTTTACAGCATGGTTACATAATGTTGTACCTTACTATGTTGCCTGTAATTTTTCCTTTTTATACCCCATATGGGTATAAACTAGAAACTGTGTATGTAGGGTTAACTGTGTAAGCCCAGTGGGCTAGTTAATGCATTCTCTGTGTATTCCCTTTGCCTCATGGGCCTGCAGCTGTCTGTGCAGGCTTATAAGTGGATTGCCTTGTATGGGTGGCCCCTTATGAGAAATAGCTGCACAGAATATGCTTATGAGAACAGAGTCTCCTGGCACATGAGGGGAAAGGGAGGTGATATTTTGGCCTGTCTTGTCTGCCAGCAAAGTATTCTTAGCTGGTATCTTAGAGAAGAGAAGGTTTTAGAACCCCACATTATAGGTGCAAATAGTGGAGTGCAAGCTCTTGTGTCTACATGTTTGTTTTATGAGTTCTAAGCCTGCAATGCATTGTGTTTGTCCTGTGATTTAAACCCAGGTTGGTGAATGACATGTGAAGAAGCATTCCAATGCCCCAGCTCAGATGTGGAGTACCTGAAAGTGAACTGACCCTGTTATTTTCTATGTCATATTCCCTTAGCGGAACTGTGAAATTTCTTGTGTGTCAGTTTTAGGAGGATATTTGGGTGGAAATATAATTATTTTGGTTGCAGGAGTTGTGGGGCCAAAGTGCTGTTAGTCACTTAATTTACCCCAGAAAGCAGGCATGATTTGACGTAACGCAGTGTGAATTACACCAGGGCCTCCCTGTGCCCCCCAGACTCCTGGATTTCGAGTCCAAATCTCCCCAAGTTATTTTCCTAATAAGTATAAGGTCCCCCAAAGTATATTCTCTGTTTCTTGTGTTTGTGTTTTCAAGGTCTTATCCGAATAAACCACCATTTGTTATTCTGCCTGTTTTGCCTTGTGATTGATCCCTTAAATATAAAGGTGTATTTGGCCTAGCCTAATGTGACAATCAGATATAATTTTCTCTCATGGGAAGACCAATGGTCACCCTAGGTACCTTGTAGATTTAATGTTGTATGATTATGCTCTAAACAGACGATTTTAATCAGCATCTATTGTGTGAAACTAATGCAATTGTCTCAGTGTCTCATGTCCAGGTGCAGTCCTTCCAATTAGATGAAGATAAAGGTGACGCAAAAGCGCTTTTCATCTAAAGTGGAGAGGCCCATTCCAGATTCTACCCAATCAGAGTATTTTTCTTGGATCCATGTTACACAAGTGCACCCACAGTCACTTCAAAATTAAACCTCAACAAAGGAGGGATGGCCTAAAGACACAGCCGTTCTCAGTTGGTGTTTTGGTTCATAAGAAAACCCGGCACTAACCAAACAAAAAAAGGAGAAAAGTTCATAGGAAGAAAATTTGGACCTCAACATATGAACTTTGAACTTTTTAATAACCTTTCTTTTTACAGGTTTTATTATTTTAATTACAATGTTTATTCTATTAGGTTTATATACTGTAAGTGGTGTCCACATAAAGACGATAGGGTAGTAACAAAAATATTTTGTTATATAATGGAATCCTGGTAAACAAAGCCCACATCTTAGGTGCAATCAATACCAATGTACTATACATACCCAATAAATTGCACCCCAGGAACACGAGAGTTATATTTAACCCCTTGGAAAAAGACAAGATGCTATAAGATATTTGTAGAACTATATATATAAGAAATTGGTTATGAAGGGAGTAGAAATACAAGTTTACCCTAGGGAAATTATTGACTCTGTGATAGAAGGGTAGATAAAGTATTATCCTGCAACTAGACCAGGTTATGTTATTTGGGAAAGTGGTTCCAGTGTTTGAAGGTAGAGATGAGGGTTGGGATTTGTTGGGACTTGGTGGTTAGATTATTTCGCTGGGAGCGAAGCTAGTGGATGTTTTTGTATGTGTGTCTGTCCTACTCATTACTCTCTGTGTTATGAACAGCAAAACTTTGGTCCTGAAGTGCGTTGCAACCCCCCCACCGATGCTATGTCTCTTTTTGGTGATGAAGATGTCAGCAGTCCCCCAGAAGAAGAGACCGAAAAAAGAAATTAACTGGGCCAATACAATGGCCAGAAAGGAATCAAGTTATGTACTATGGGACTATTTTTTTGGTCCGGCAGGACTATGATATGGTTAATTGTTCTTTAAAAAGACTGTCTCTAAAGGAAGAGGGGGCTGAGAAGATTGGAAAAGAGGAAGGTGGGGAGGTCACCCAAGGGCATGTGTCAACCACAAGGAAAGGATCACAAGTTAACCATTTTGCCTATGGCAGCCATTTTGTCTGTTCCGATATTCTGAATAAATGTAGTATGTAAGATGTATGTGTTGGGCAGTCGCTCCTAGGAAATATTAACCCACACCAACCCCCACTTATGCTCAGAAATAGAATTTAAATAATGTTCATCATACCTAAGCAAAGAATACGAAATTGAAAGGCATTAATTATTAAAAAATAGCTCAGTTAAGAGAGTAGTGGGAGGTCTAATCCCCTTTTAGGAATGTATGATTTATATGCAAAAGGGGATTTTTCAGTAGTCAATATAAATGTTGTTTTTCACGATACTAAAAGACGCTATTTTTAAGGTTCAGCAATAGATAAGGACAGTAGTTTTGCAAAATTGTATGGCATTGGGTTATCTGATGGCAGCACAAGGAGGGGTTTGTAAATTAGTGGGTAAAGAATGCCGTTCTTATATTGACACCCAATCAAAAAGTATACACCATGATATGGATACACTAGCAGAAATGTAATCTAGAATGAGAGAGGAAACAAAAGAGTTTGATTTTACATTTGGCCTTGAAAATTGGCTCGGTGTATTGGGAATTAAATTCTTTACGGAATTAGGATAATCGCAGGTTTATTACTCTGTGTGTATGAATTAATTTAGATGGGTAAAAGTGTAATCAGCTCTATTTTTTGCCAAAGAAAGATGTTTCTGCTTCTAGCTCGACCATTATGTATATACCTCCCACAAAGAGAGCGAGAAATACCAATAGTCTTGGTACTCGTCAACCACCCATATGTTCATCTCTGATTATCAAACGAGATACCTAAAAGAGATAGGTTTCTGCAGGCACATGGTCTCTTGGAGGTTTCTTCCTTGGAGTTTTTCCTCTCCTGAGTGGTTTGCAGAAGAATAAATGGGATTGGTCAATTGGTTTGTTCTTTCAGAACAAAAGGAGGTATGTAAGGTTAAAACTGTCTTCTGTCTTCTGGAATTGATAAGGTTAAAAAGAATACACTGGCCTTGCTATTTTCATGGGAGGCTATTGTAAATAGCTTCAGACCAACTGTTCAATGCCTGTCAAAATATTGTTAAAATAAGACTACAGAGGATAGGGCTGCCTTATAAGTCACCATTGTATATGTCTCTTGCTCAGCAGTTAAATGTTTTAAGCTCTACAGAAAAGGCATTATGTGAAGGATACATGTAAATTTAGATGTGTACCCATATTTGTAACAGATGACAACTGTATTTTTGTCCCTGCCTTGTGTATATAAACCTGCTTGTGAACCATTAAAATTTAGTTGTAAGAACTAAGCCAAGGTGCCTCCGTGAATTCTTACAGCTCCAAGCTCGTATATGTCATACTATTTGAAAAAATTATATATCTGTTGCGTTTCAGTAGCTCCCGGGAGAAAAGGTTTTGCTTGCCCTAGAAGGACCTGATCTGTAGAGATCTAACACCTCTGTTTAAAATTGATCAAAAGACATGATTTTTTGAGTGAGTTGCAAAGTTCAAATGTGTTGGAATATTTTATTCTATGCTTAAGGCATTTAAAATATCTTTAATATTAACATCAAGCCTTGTTGCTTCATATTTACTTTAACTGTGTTACTCAAATCTTCAATATTCTTTTAGCATGTTTTCCTTTAGCTTGCTATGCAATTGGCAAAATAAGAAGATTTTTTATTCCTCTTCTATGTTGTCATTTATGATTGCCCACTCTGATAAAGCATAAAGCATAAAGCAAGTAAAACTGAAAGAAAAGGTGGTCGTACATGCAAAACTTCTTTCAGCACTCTTGGTTTCTACCACATACAAGATCCACTCGCCTATAGCAATAAGAGAATTTATTCAATTGAAGACTCTGGTGAAATGGCATGGGGTTGTGCTACAGTGAGGATTAACTCTTAAGAGGGATTTATACTTGTTTGGATTTAAAAACAAAACGTAGAAAGCTTTTGTTCCACCACCGCCATTCAGGTGCAAATTGTGTTTGAAAAAATATTTCAGGCTTGATTGAAAGGTAGAATGTGGCTTTGCTAGGGTGAATTTTAACTCTTAATGGGGTTTTGTATTGAGTTTAGATTTGTTTATTAATCATTCTCAGGGGGTAGGTGGAGGAAATGTAATAACAACAGATTATGAGAGAGGTGAGAAGTGGTTTAAATATGGTGAGCAAGATACGAATGTGAGAGGTGAATAGTTGGGTTAAGAAGGGGGGATAGGCTGACCCTTACTTAGTACAGATAGACGGGATGCTCATTAAAGATTGCCTTTTTAGGATACAGGAATCTGGAAATATATGTATCCTCTAGACCCAAATAATGGGTAGCATTGGCTCCACTGGTGTATTTTGGTTTGAAAAAAGGAAGAATTTGCTTGGACAGCTCTCATTTTTTTATTTTTTTAAATCATACATCATCAATTACCAATATCTTCTTGCCCACATTGAGACACCTATTGAATTTGACTGCTTTACATGCACTCCAATGTAAGCCAAATAGCAAAATGAGGAAACGTTGTTTTTTATGTAAAAGATTACATTTTACAATTTTCATCCATAGGCCTTTTATTTAACATTGTATAAATTCAAACAATGCTATTGGTTGATGAAACAAAAAAAGGGTTTGCTTCAGGTAAGGCTTGAACTCACAACCTCGGCATAGCTTAGCATATACTGACATATAATTACTGTGCGCTAACCGATTACGCCACTGGAGCATGTTCCTGTAATGATCCATGTTCTTCTTGCCCCAATTGCCCTCCAACTCTGCTCTTTTAATCTCTGACATCCAAGTTAGATCATTTTCCCATTACTCCTTATAACCCCTTTTCTTTTTTTCTGCCTCAGATCTGTTTCATACTGTACATTGAATGTGGTTAACAAAAAGTATTTCTCGTCATTTTTCAAAAACCCAATAGAAGCAACATTTTACAAAGATAATGTTGTTTAAACAATGTGTACAAACAAGTCATGTATTTCTCTTGATGAAAATGTTCTCATGGTTATTTAGTTCATATTGGTCATCATTCATTAGTGAGTGTTACCCATATCCGATCAAGAGCCATCTGTGTGACTATATTCTGTACTACCAGCTATGTAGTCATGGCCGAGTGGTTAAGGCGATGGACTAGAAATCCATTGGGGTTCCCCCGCGCAGGTTCAAATCCTGCTGACTACGTTGACTTTTTCAGTTAAAAACTTCACTGCACTTTGCATTATGTTTGTATCTACTTGGCAAAGCAATCTTTACTTACTGAATATGTGGCACACTAAAGAAGAAAACACTCTGAATTCTTCAAACATTTTCCAAGTTATACATTTTAGGGTGCTGCTGGCTGTAAAACATTTAATAAAGTACTCCATTTGGGGGGGTTCAATATGATCTTATAGGGGTTCTGTATGTTTTTGTCTTGCAGATTAACAATATTGAATACCTAATTCTTGGACATGTTTATTTTGTTGATACTTTTGCCATAGTCTGCATATTGATAGTTCCCTCTAGATACCCAAGAGATCAATGTTGGTATCCCTCCACCCTTTGTATGTCAAAATTGATCAAAAGCAGAAAAAAACAAGATAAATGCTGCACAGCAAAAACTGAAAACTCTAACTGATACTTGCTGTTACTGGTGCTCTTGATCCAGGGGAGTCCCTGTGAATGACAGACTCCAAAGTCAGCAAAAAAACCAGAGGGTTCAGGGCTCTACGGATTTAAAGAATTTATTAAAACAAATACACAACGTTTCAACCATCAAAATGTGGTCTTTCTCACTTGAGAAAGACCACTTTTTGATGGTTGAACGTTGTGTATTTGATATAATAAATTCTTTAAATCCGTAGAGCCCTGAACCCTCTGTTTAAAATTGATCAAAAGACATGATTTTTTGAGTGAGTTGCAAAGTTCAAATGTGTTGGAATATTTTATTCTATGCTTAAGGCATTTAAAATATCTTTAATATTAACATCAAGCTTTGTTCCTTCATATTTACTTTAACTGTGTTACTCAAATCTTCAATGTGGATTTAGCATGTTTTCCTTTAGCTTGCTATGTAATTGGCAAAAAAAGAAGATTCTTTATTCCTCTTCTATGTTGTCATTTATGATTGCCCACTCTGATAAAGCATAAAGCATAAAGCAAGTAAAACTGAAAGAAAAGGTGGTCGTACATGCAAAACTTCTTTCAGCACTCTTGGTTTCTACCACATACAAGATCCACTCGCCTATAGCAATAAGAGAATTTATTCAATTGAAGACTCTGGTGAAATAGCATGGGGTTGTGCTACAGTGAGGATTAACTCTTAAGAGGGATTTATACTTGTTTGGATTTAAAAACAAAACGTAGAAAGCTTTTGTTCCACCACCGCCATTCAGGTGCAAATTGTGTTTGAAAAAATATTTCAGGCTTGATTGAAAGGTAGAATGTGACTTTGCTAGGGTGAATTTTAACTCTTAATGGGGTTTTGTATTGAGTTTAGATTTGTTTATTAATCATTCTCAGGGGGTAGGAGGAGGAAATGTAATAACAACAGATTATGAGAGAGGTGAGAAGTGATTTACATATGATGAACAAGATACGAATGTGAGAGGTGAATAATTGGGTTAGGAAGGGGGGATAGGCTGACCCTTACTTAGTACAGATAGACAGGATGCTCATTAAAGATTGCCTTTTTAGGATATATAAATCTGGAAATATATGTATCCTCTAGACCCAAATAATGAGTAGCATTGGCTCCACTGGTGTATTTTGATTTGAAAAAAGGAAGAATGTGCTTGGACAGCTCTCATTTTTTTATTTTTTTAAATCATACATCATCAATTACCAATATCTTCTTGCCCACATTGAGACACCTATTGAATTTGACTGCTTTACATGCGCTCCAATGTAAGCCAAATTGCAAAATGCGGAAATGTTGTTTTTAATGTAAAAGATTACATTTTACAATTTACATCCATAGGCCTTTTATTTAACATTGTATACATTCAAACAATGCTATTGGTTGATGAAACAAAAAAAGGGTTTACTTCAGGTTAGGCTTGAACTCACAACCTCAACATAGCTTAGCATATACTGACATATAAGTACCGTGCGCTAACTGATTACGCCACTGGAGCTTGTTCCTGTAATGATCCATGTTCTTCTTGCCCCAATTGCCCTCCAACTCTGCTCTTTTAATCTCTGACATCCAAGTTAGATCATTTTCCCATTACTCGTTTTAACACCTTTTCTTTTTTTTCTGCCTCAGATCTGTTTCATACTGTACATTGAATGTGGTTAACAAAAAGTATTTCTCGTCATTGTTCAAAAACCCAACAGAAGCAACATTTTACAAAGATAATGTTGTTTAAACAATGTGCACAAACAAGTCATGTATTTCTCTTTATGAAAATGTTCTAATGGTTATTTAGTTCATATTGGTCATCATTCATTAGTGAGTGTTACCCATATCCGCTCAAGAGCTATCTGTGTGACTGTATTCAGTACTACCAGCTATGTAGTCATGGCCGAGTGGTTAAGGCGATAGAGTTGAAATCCATTGGGGTTTCCCCGCGCAGGTTCAAATCCTGCTGACTACATTGACTTTTTCAGTGGTAACGTGTTATTAAAAACTTCACTGCACTTTGCATTTTGTTTGTATCTGCTTGGCAAAGCAATCTTTACTTACTGGAATATGTGGCACACTAAAGAAGAAAACACTCTGAATTCTTCAAACATTTTCCAAGTTATACATTTTAGGGTGCTGCTGGCTGTAAAACATTTAATAAAGAACTCCATTTCAATAAATGCATTGTCTTCTATTGATAAGTATCTCTATGCTGCAACATAGTGCTAAGAGGTCATTTGTGTGCAATACTTTGCACAACATAAAATAGAGGAGAAACGGCTTACCCTTACAGAAATAACTTAAGGTGACAAAGGATAATGAGCACTTTAGTGTGAGAGTGAGGGAATTCTTCCACTTTATAATTACAGATAATATTTGAATTCTTCTTAAGGACTGTGCTAAGTACTGCATGTATTGAGATGTGTACATTCTTTACAGTCTGACAAAACTATATTGTTTAAATATAATGGGAATAATCAATGTTATAGTTCAACTGCTTATCACACTTCAGCACAAATAGCTTTTTGTTATGAAAAAGCATTTGTAATGTTTTATTGTTATCATTCACAAAAGATAAGCAGGGCTTTCTAAACCTGTTGAAGAAATAACCAACTTAGCATGAATTTTACTGAAAAATGGTCATTAATGTACTGTAATAATTGTACTGTAACTTCCTGAAGTTTACAGAAAATTAAGAAATTAATCAAATGTAAACTTTATGGAATCTTTTGTGAAACAGAATGATTCTCATTAAGAACAAATGTACTTTGTACTTTGATATTAAATTCAGAGACAGAACATGTTATATTAAAATCAGATTTATTTTTTGGGGAGGTTCAATATGATCTTATAGGGGTTCTGTATGTTTTTGTCTTGCAGATTAACAATATTGAATACCTAATACTTGGACATGTTTATTTTGTTGATACTTTTGCCATAGTCTGCATATTGATAGTTCCCTCTAGATACCCAAGAGATCAATGTTGGTATCCCTCCACCCTTTGTATGTCAATATTGATCAAAAGCAGAAAAAAACAAGATAAATGCTGCACAGCAAAAACTGAAAACTCTAACTGATACTTGCTGTTACTGGTGCTCCTGATCCAGGGGAGTCCCTGTGAATGACAGACTCCAAAGTCAGCAAAAGAAACGGAGGATTCAGGGCTCTACGGATTTAAAGAATTTATTATATCAAATGCACAACGTTTCAACCATCAAAAGTGGTCTTTCTCAAGTGAGGACCCTCTGTTTAAAATTGATCAAAAGACATGATTTTTTGAGTGAGTTGCAAAGTTCAAATGTGTTGGAATATTTTATTCTATGCTTAAGGCATTTAAAATCTCTTTAATATTAACATCAAGCTTTGTTCCTTCATATTTACTTTAACTGTGTTACTCAAATCTTCAATGTAGTTTTAGCATGTTTTCCTTTAGCTTGCTATGTAATTGGCAAAAAAAGAAGATTCTTTATTCCTCTTCTATGTTGTCATTTATGATTGCCCACTCTGATAAAGCATAAAGCATAAAGCATAAAGCAAGTAAAACTGAAAGAAAAGGTGGTCGTACATGCAAAACTTCTTTCAGCACTCTTGGTTTCTACCACATACAAGATCCACTCGCCTATAGCAATAAGAGAATTTATTCAATTGAAGACTCTGGTGAAATAGCATGGGGTTGTGCTACAGTGAGGATTAACTCTTAAGAGGGATTTATTCTTGTTTGGATTTAAAAACAAAACGTAGAAAGCTTTTGTTCCACCACCGCCATTCAGGTGCAAATTGTGTTTGAAAAAATATTTCAGGCTTGATTGAAAGGTGGAATGTGACTTTGCTAGGGTGAATTTTAACTCTTAATGGGGTTTTGTATTGAGTTTAGATTTGTTTATTAATCATTCTCAGGGGGTAGGTGGAGGAAATGTAATAACAACAGATTATGAGAGAGGTGAGAAGTGGTTTACATATGATGAACAAGATACGAATGTGAGAGGTGAATAATTGGGATAAGAAGGGGGGATAGGCTGACCCTTACTTAGTACAGATAGACAGGATGCTCATTAAAGATTGCCTTTTTAGGATATATAAATCTGGAAATATATGTATCCTCTAGACCCAAATAATGAGTAGCATTGGCTCTACTGGTGTATTTTGATTTGAAAAAAGGAAGAATGTGCTTGGACAGCTCTCATTTTTTTATTTTTTTAAATCATACATCATCAATTACCAATATCTTCTTGCCCACATTGAGACACCTATTGAATTTGACTGCTTTACATGCACTCCAATGTAAGCCAAATAGCAAAATGCGGAAATGTTGTTTTTAATGTAAAAGATTACATTTTGCAATTTACATCCATAGGCCTTTTATTTAACATTGTATACATTCAAACAATGCTATTGGTTGATGAAACAAAAAAAGGGTTTGCTTCAGGTGAGGCTTGAACTCACAACCTCGGCATAGTTTAGCATATACTGACATATAAGTACCGTGCGCTAACCAATTACGCCACTGGAGCATGTTCCTGTAATGATCCATGTTCTTCTTGCCCCAATTACCCTCCAACTCTGCTCTTTTAATCTCTGACATCCAAGTTAGATCATTGTCCCATTACTCCTTTTAACCCCTTTTCTTGTTTTCTGCCTCAGATCTGTTTCATACTGTACATTGATTGTGGTTAACAAAAAGTATTTCTCGTCATTGTTCAAAAACCCAATAGAAGCAACATTTTGCAAAGATAATGTTGTTTAAACAATGTGTACAAACAAGTCATGTATTTCTCTTTATGAAAATGTTCTCATGGTTATTTAGTTCATATTGGTCATCATTCATTAGTGAGCGTTACCCATATCCGCTCAAGAGCCATCTGTGTGACTGTATTCAATAATACCAGCCTTGTAGTCATGGCTGAGTGGTTAAGGCGATGGCCTTGAAATCCATTGGGGTTTCCCCGCGCAGGTTCAAATCCTGCTGACTACGTTGACTTTTTCAGTGGTAACGTGTTATTAAAAACTTCACTGCACTTTGCATTTTGTTTGTATCTGCTTGGCAAAGCAATCTTTACTTACTGGAATATGTGGCACACTAAAGAAGAAAACACTCTGAATTCTTCAAACATTTTCCAAGTTATACATTTTAGGGTGCTGCTGGCTGTAAAACATTTAATAAAGAACTCCATTTCAATAAATGCATTGTCTTCTATTGATAAGTATCTCTATGCTGCAACATAGTGCTAAGAGGTCATTTGTGTGCAATACTTTGCACAACATAAAATAGAGGAGAAACGGCTTACCCTTACAGAAATAACTTAAGGTGACAAAGGATAATGAGCACTTTAGTGTGAGAGTGAGGGAATTCTTCCACTTTATAATTACAGATAATATTTGAATTCTTCTTAAGGACTGTGCTAAGTACTGCATGTATTGAGATGTGTACATTCTTTACAGTCTGACAAAACTATATTGTTTAAATATAATGGGAATAATCAATGTTATAGTTCAACTGCTTATCACACTTCAGCACAAATAGCTTTTTGTTATGAAAAAGCATTTGTAATGTTTTATTGTTATCATTAACAAAAGATAAGCAGGGCTTTCTAAACCTGTTGAAGAAATAACCAACTTAGCATGAATTTTACTGAAAAATGGTCATTAATGTACTGTAATAATTGTACTGTAACTTCCTGAAGTTTACAGAAAATTAAGAAATTAATCAAATGTAAACTTTATGGAATCTTTTGTGAAACCGAATGATTCTCATTAAGAACAAATGTGCTTTATACTTTGATATTAAATTCAGAGACAGAACATTTTATATTAAAATCAGATTTATTTTTTTGGGGGGTTCAATATGATCTTATAGGGGTCCTGTATGTTTTTGTCTTGCAGATTAACAATATTGAATACCTAATTCGTGGACATGTTTATTTTGTTGATACTTTTGCCATAGTCTGCATATTGTTAGTTCCCTCTAGATACCCAAGAGATCAATGTTGGTATCCCTCCACCCTTTGTATGTCAAAATTGATCAAAAGCAGAAAAAAAACAAGATAAATGCTGCACAGCAAAAACTGAAAACTCTAACTGATACTTGCTGTTACTGGTGCTCCTGATCCAGGGGAGTCCCTGTGAATGACAGACTCCAAAGTCAGCAAAAGAAACGGAGGATTCAGGGCTCTACGGATCTAAAGAATTTATTATATCAAATGCACAACGTTTCAACCATCAAAAAGTGGTCTTTCTCAAGTGAGAACCCTCTGTTTAAAATTGATCAAAAGACATGATTTTTTGAGTGAGTTACAAAGTTCAAATGTGTTGGAATATTTTATTCTATGCTTAAGGCATTTAAAATATCTTTAATATTAACATCAAGCCTTGTTCCATCATATTTACTTTAACTGTGTTACTCAAATCTTCAATGTTGTTTTAGCATGTTTTCCTTTAGCTTGCTATGTAATTGGCAAAAAAAGAAGATTCTTTATTCCTCTTCTATGTTGTCATTTATGATTGCCCACTCTGATAAAGCATAAAGCATAAAGCAAGTAAAACTGAAAGAAAAGGTGGTCGTACATGCAAAACTTCTTTCAGCACTCTTGGTTTCTACCACATACAAGATCCACTCGCCTATAGCAATAAGATAATTTATTAAATTGAAGACTCTGGTGAAATAGCATGGGGTTGTGCTACAGTGAGGATTAACTCTTAAGAGGGATTTATACTTGTTTGGATTTAAAAACAAAACGTAGAAAGCTTTTGTTCCACCACCGCCATTCAGGTGTAAATTGTGTTTGAAAAAATATTTCAGGCTTGATTGAAAGGTAGAATGTGGCTTTGCTAGGGTGAATTTTAACTCTTAATGGGGGTTTGTATTGAGTTTAGATTTGTTTATTAATCATTCTCAGGAGGTAGGTGGAGGAAAGGTAATAACAACAGATTATGAGAGAGGTGAGAAGTGGTTTACATATGTGGAGCAAGATACGAATGTGAGAGGTGAATAGTTGTGTTAAGAAGGGGGGATAGGCTGACCCTTACATAGTACAGATTGACAGGATGCTCATTAAAGATTGCCTTTTTAGGATATATAAATCTGGAAATATATGTATCCTCTAGACCCAAGTAATGAGTAGCATTGTTCCACTGGTGTATTTTGGTTTGAAAAAAGGAAGAATGTGCTTGGACAGCTCTCATTTTTTAATTTTTTTAAATCATACATCATCGATTACCAATATCGTCTTGCCCACATTGAGACACCTATTGAATTTGACTGCTTTACATGCGCTCCAATGTAAGCGAAATAGGAAAATGAGGAAACGTTGTTTCTTATGTAAAAGATTACATTTTACAATTTACATCCATAGGCCTTTTATTTAACATTGTATACATTCAAACAATGCTATTGGTTGATGAAACAAAAAAAGGGTTTACTTCAGGTTAGGCTTGAACTCACAACCTCAACATAGCTTAGCATATACTGACATATAAGTACCGTGCGCTAACTGATTACACCACTGGAGCTTGTTCCTGTAATTATCCATCTTCTTCTTGCCCCAATTGCCCTCCAACTCTGCTCTTTTAATCTCTGACATCCAAGTTAGATCATTTTCCCATTACTCCTTTTAACACCTTTTCTTTTTTTTCTGCCTCAGATCTGTTTCATACTGTACATTGAATGTGGTTAACAAAAAGTATTTCTCGTCATTGTTCAAAAACCCAATAGAAGCAACATTTTACAAAGATAATGTTGTTTAAACAATGTGTACAAACAAGTCATGTATTTCTCTTTATGAAAATGTTCTCATGGTTATTTAGTTCATATTGGTCATCATTCATTGGTGAGTGTTACCCATATCCGCTCAAGAGCTATCTGTGTGACTGTATTCAGTACTACCAGCTATGTAGTCATGGCCGAGTGGTTAAGGCGATGGACTTGAAATCCATTGGGGTTTCCCCGCGCAGGTTCAAATCCTGCTGACTACGTTGACTTTTTCAGTGGTAACGTGTTATTAAAAACTTCACTGCACTTTGCATTTTGTTTGTATCTGCTTGGCAAAGCAATCTTTACTTACTGGAATATGTGGCACACTAAAGAAGAAAACACTCTGAATTCTTCAAACATTTTCCAAGTTATACATTTTAGGGTGCTGCTGGCTGTAAAACATTTAATAAAGAACTCCATTTCAATAAATGCATTGTCTTCTATTGATAAGTATCTCTATGCTGCAACATAGTGCTAAGAGGTCATTTGTGTGCAATACTTTGCACAACATAAAATAGAGGAGAAACGGCTTACCCTTAATGAAATAACTTAAGGTGACAAAGAATAATGAGCACTTTAGTGTGAGAGTGAGGGAATTCTTCCACTTTATAATTACAGATAATATTTGAATTCTTCTTAAGGACTGTGCTAAGTACTGCATGTATTGAGATGTGTACATTCTTTACAGTCTGACAAAACTATATTGTTTAAATATAATGGGAATAATCAATGTTATAGTTCAACTGCTTATCACACTTCAGCCCAAATAGCTTTTTGTTTTAAAAAAGCATTTGTAATGGTTTATTGTTATCATTCACAAAAGATAAGCAGGGCTTTCTAAACCTGTGAAGAAATAAACAACTTAGCTTGAATTTTACTGAAAAATGGTCATTAATGTACTGTAATAATTGTACTGTAACTTCCTGAAGTTTACAGAAAATTAAGAAATTAATCAAATGTAAACTTTATGGAATCTTTTGTGAAACAGAATGATTCTCATTAAGAACAAATGTACTTTGTACTTTGATATTAAATTCAGAGACAGGACATGTTATATTAATATCAGATTTTTTTGGGGGGAGGTTCAATATGATCTTATAGGGGTTCTGTATGTTTTTGTCTTGCAGATTAACAATATTGAATACCTAATACTTGGACATGTTTATTTTGTTGATACTTTTGCCATAGTCTGCATATTGATAGTTCCCTCTAGATACCCAAGAGATAAATGTTGGTATCCCTCCACCCTTTGTATGTCAATATTGATCAAAAGCAGAAAAAAACAAGATAAATGCTGCACAGCAAAAACTGAAAACTCTAACTGATACTTGCTGTTACTGGTGCTCCTGATCCAGGGGAGTCCCTGTGAATGACAGACTTCAAAGTCAGCAAAAGAAACGGAGGATTCAGGGCTCTACGGATTTAAAGAATTTATTATATCAAATGCACAACGTTTCAACCATCAAAAAGTGGTCTTTCTCAAGTGAGAACCCTCTGTTTAAAATTGATCAAAAGACATGATTTTTTGAGTGAGTTGCAAAGTTCAAATGTGTTGGAATATTTTATTCTATGCTTAAGGCATTTAAAATCTCTTTAATATTAACATCAAGCTTTGTTCCTTCATATTTACTTTAACTGTGTTACTCAAATCTTCAATGTGGTTTTAGCATGTTTTCCTTTAGCTTGCTATGTAATTGGCAAAAAAAGAAGATTCTTTATTCCTCTTCTATGTTGTCTTTTATGATTGCCCACTCTGATAAAGCATAAAGCATAAAGCAAGTAAAACTGAAAGAAAAGGTGGTCGTACATGCAAAACTTCTTTCAGCACTCTTGGTTTCTACCACATACAAGATCCACTCGCCTATAGCAATAAGATAATTAATTCAATTGAAGACTCTGGTGAAATAGCATGGGGTTGTGCTACAGTGAGGATTAACTCTTAAGAGGGATTTATACTTGTTTGGATTTAAAAACAAAACGTAGAAAGCTTTTGTTCCACCACCGCCATTCAGGTGTAAATTGTGTTTGAAAAAATATTTCAGGCTTGATTGAAAGGTAGAATGTGGCTTTGCTAGGGTGAATTTTAACTCTTAATGGGGGTTTGTATTGAGTTTAGATTTTTTTATTAATCATTCTCAGGAGGTAGGTGGAGGAAAGGTAATAACAACAGATTATGAGAGAGGTGAGAAGTGGTTTACATATGTGGAGCAAGATACGAATGTGAGAGGTGAATAGTTGGGTTAAGAAGGGGGGATAGGCTGACCCTTACATAGTACAGAGTGACAGGATGCTCATTAAAGATTGCCTTTTTAGGATATATAAATCTGGAAATATATGTATCCTCTAGACCCAAGTAATGAGTAGCATTGTTCCACTGGTGTATTTTGGTTTGAAAAAAGGAAGAATGTGCTTGGACAGCTCTCATTTTTTAATTTTTTTAAATCATACATCATCAATTACCAATATCGTCTTGCCCACATTGAGACACCTATTGAATTTGACTGCTTTACATGCGCTCCAATGTAAGCGAAATAGGAAAATGAGGAAACGTTGTTTCTTATGTAAAAGATTACATTTTACAATTTACATCCATAGGCCTTTTATTTAACATTGTATACATTCAAACAATGCTATTGTTTGATGAAACAAAAAAAGGGTTTGCTTCGGGTGAGGCTTGAACTCACAACCTCAGCATAGCTTAGCATATACTGACATATAAGTACCGTGCGCTAACCGATTACGCCACTGGAGCATGTTCCTATAATTATCCATCTTCTTCTTGCCCCAATTGCCCTCCAACTCTGCTCTTTTAATCTCTGACATCCAAGTTAGATCATTTTCCCATTACTCCTTTTAACACCTTTTCTTTTTTTTCTGCCTCAGATCTGTTTCATACTGTACATTGAATGTGGTTAACAAAAAGTATTTCTCGTCATTGTTCAAAAACCCAATAGAAGCAACATTTTACAAAGATAATGTTGTTTAAACAATGTGTACAAACAAGTCATGTATTTCTCTTTATGAAAATGTTCTCATGGTTATTTAGTTCATATTGGTCATCATTCATTGGTGAGTGTTACCCATATCCGCTCAAGAGCTATCTGTGTGACTGTATTCAGTACTACCAGCTATGTAGTCATGGCCGAGTGGTTAAGGCGATGGACTTGAAATCCATTGGGGTTTCCCCGCGCAGGTTCAAATCCTGCTGACTACGTTGACTTTTTCAGTGGTAACGTGTTATTAAAAACTTCACTGCACTTTGCATTTTGTTTGTATCTGCTTGGCAAAGCAATCTTTACTTACTGGAATATGTGGCACACTAAAGAAGAAAACACTCTGAATTCTTCAAACATTTTCCAAGTTATACATTTTAGGGTGCTGCTGGCTGTAAAACATTTAATAAAGAACTCCATTTCAATAAATGCATTGTCTTCTATTGATAAGTATCTCTATGCTGCAACATAGTGCTAAGAGGTCATTTGTGTGCAATACTTTGCACAACATAAAATAGAGGAGAAACGGCTTACCCTTACAGAAATAACTTAAGGTGACAAAGGATAATGAGCACTTTAGTGTGAGAGTGAGGGAATTCTTCCACTTTATAATTACAGATAATATTTGAATTCTTCTTAAGGACTGTGCTAAGTACTGCATGTATTGAGATGTGTACATTCTTTACAGTCTGCCAAAACTATATTGTTTAAATATAATGGGAATAATCAATGTTATAGTTCAACTGCTTATCACACTTCAGCCCAAATAGCTTTTTGTTTTAAAAAAGCATTTGTAATGGTTTATTGTTATCATTCACAAAAGATAAGCAGGGCTTTCTAAACCTGTGAAGAAATAAACAACTTAGCTTGAATTTTACTGAAAAATGGTCATTAATGTACTGTAATAATTGTACTGTAACTTCCTGAAGTTTACAGAAAATTAAGAAATTAATCAAATATAAACTTTATGGAATCTTTTGTGAAACAGAATGATTCTCATTAAGAACAAATGTACTTTGTACTTTGATATTAAATTCAGAGACAGAACATGTTATATTAAAATCAGATTTTTTTGGGGGGAGGTTCAATATGATCTTATAGGGGTTCTGTATGTTTTTGTCTTGCAGATTAACAATATTGAATACCTAATACTTGGACATGTTTATTTTGTTGATACTTTTGCCATAGTCTGCATATTGATTGTTCCCTCTAGATACCCAAGAGATCAATGTTGGTATCCCTCCACCCTTTGTATGTCAATATTGATCAAAAGCAGAAAAAAAACAAGATAAATGCTGCACAGCAAAAACTGAAAACTCTAACTGATACTTGCTGTTACTAGTGCTCCTGATCCAGGGGAGTCCCTGTGAATGACAGACTCCAAAGTCAGCAAAAGAAACGGAGGATTCAGGGCTCTACGGATTTAAAGAATTTATTATATCAAATGCACAACGTTTCAACCATCAAAAAGTGGTCTTTCTCAAGTGAGGACCCTCTGTTTAAAATTGATCAAAAGACATGATTTTTTGAGTGAGTTGCAAAGTTCAAATGTGTTGGAATATTTTATTCTATGCTTAAGGCATTTAAAATATCTTTAATATTAACATCAAGCTTTGTTCCTTCATATTTACTTTAACTGTGTTACTCAAATCTTCAATGTGGTTTTAGCATGTTTTCCTTTAGCTTGCTATGTAATTGGCAAAAAAAGAAGATTCTTTATTCCTCTTCTATGTTGTCATTTATGATTGCCCACTCTGATAAAGCATAAAGCATAAAGCAAGTAAAACTGAAAGAAAAGGTGGTCGTACATGCAAAACTTCTTTCAGCACTCTTGGTTTCTACCACATACAAGATCCACTCGCCTATAGCAATAAGAGAATTTATTCAATTGAAGACTCTGGTGAAATAGCATGGGGTTGTGCTACAGTGAGGATTAACTCTTAAGAGGGATTTATACTTGTTTGGATTTAAAAACAAAACGTGGAAAGCTTTTGTTCCACCACCGCCATTCAGGTGCAAATTGTGTTTGAAAAAATATTTCAGGCTTGATTGAAAGGTGGAATGTGACTTTGCTAGGGTGAATTTTAACTCTTAATGGGGTTTTGTATTGAGTTTAGATTTGTTTATTAATCATTCTCAGGGGGTAGGTGGAGGAAATGTAATAACAACAGATTATGAGAGAGGTGAGAAGTGGTTTACATATGGTGAGCAAGATACGAATGTGAGAGGTGAATAGTTGGGTTAAGAAGGGGGGATAGGCTGACCCCTACTTGGTACAGATAGACAGGATGCTCATTAAAGATTGCCTTTTTAGGATATATACATATGGAAATATATGTATCCTCTAGACCCAAATAATGGGTAGCATTGGCTCCACTGGTGTATTTTGGTTTGAAAAAAGGAAGAATTTGCTTGGACAGCTCTCATTTTTTTATTTTTTTTAAATCATACATCATCAATTACCAATATCTTCTTGCCCACATTTTGACACCTATTGAATTTGACTGCTTTACATGCACTTCAATGTAAGCCAAATAGCAAAATGCGGAAATGTTGTTTTTAATGTAAAAGATTACATTTTGCAATTTACATCCATAGGCCTTTTATTTAACATTGTATACATTCAAACAATGCTATTGGTTGATGAAACAAAAAAAGGGTTTGCATCAGGTGAGGCTTGAACTCACAACCTCGGCATAGCTTAGCATATACTGACATATAAGTACCGTGCGCTAACCGATTACGCCACTGGAGCATGTTCCTGTAATGATCCATGTTCTTCTTGCCCCAATTACCCACCAACTCTGCTGTTTTAATCTCTGACATCCAAGTTAGATCATTGTCCCATTACTCCTTTTAACCCCTTTTCTTGTTTTCTGCCTCAGATCTGTTTCATACTGTACATTGATTGTGGTTAACAAAAAGTATTTCTCGTCATTGTTCAAAAACCCAATAGAAGCAACATTTTGCAAAGATAATGTTGTTTAAACAATGTGTACAAACAAGTCATGTATTTCTCTTTATGAAAATGTTCTCATGGTTATTTAGTTCATATTGGTCATCATTCATTTGTGAGTGTTACCCATATCCGCACAAGAGCCATCTGTGTGACTGTATTCAGTACTAGCAGCTATGTAGTCATGGCCGAGTGGTTAAGGCGATGGACTAGAAATCCATTGGGGTTTCCCCGTGCAGGTTCAAATCCTGCTTACTACGTTGACTTTTTCAGTGGTAACGTGTTATTAAAAACTTCACTGCACTTTGCATTTTGTTTGTATCTGCTTGGCAAAGCAATCTTTACTTACTGGAATATGTGGCACACTAAAGAAGAAAACACTCTGAATTCTTCAAACATTTTCCAAGTTATACATTTTAGGGTGCTGCTGGCTGTAAAACATTTAATAAAGAACTCCATTTCAATAAATGCATTGTCTTCTATTGATAAGTATCTCTATGCTGCAACATAGTGCTAAGAGGTCATTTGTGTGCAATACTTTGCACAACATAAAATAGAGGAGAAACGGCTTACCCTTACAGAAATAACTTAAGGTGACAAAGGATAATGAGCACTTTAGTGTGAGAGTGAGGGAATTCTTCCACTTTATAATTACAGATAATATTTGAATTCTTCTTAAGGACTGTGCTAAGTACTGCATGTATTGAGATGTGTACATTCTTTACAGTCTGCCAAAACTATATTGTTTAAATATAATGGGAATAATCAATGTTATAGTTCAACTGCTTATCACACTACAGCACAAATAGCATTTTGTTATGAAAAAGCATTTGTAATGTTTTATTGTTATCATTCACAAAAGATAAGCAGGGCTTTCTAAACCTGTTGAAGAAATAACCAACTTAGCATGAATTTTACTGAAAAGTGGTCATTAATGTACTGTAATAATTGTACTGTAACTTCCTGAAGTTTACAGAAAATTAAGAAATTAATCAAATGTAAACTTTATGGAATCTTTTGTGAAACAGAATGATTCTCATTAAGAACAAATGTACTTTGTACTTTGATATTAAATTCAGAGACAGAACATGTTATATTAAAATCAGATTTATTTTTTGGGGAGGTTCAATATAATCTTACAGGGGTTCTGTATGTTTTTGTCTTGCAGATTAACAATATTGAATACCTAATACTTGGACATGTTTATTTTGTTGATACTTTTGCCATAGTCTGCATATTGATAGTTCCCTCTAGATACCCAAGAGATCAATGTTGGTATCCCTCCACCCTTTGTATGTCAATATTGATCAAAAGCAGAAAAAACAAGATAAATGCTGCACAGCAAAAACTGAAAACTCTAACTGATACTTGCTGTTACTGGTGCTCCTGATCCAGGGGAGTCCCTGTGAATGACAGACTCCAAAGTCAGCAAAAGAAACGGAGGATTCAGGGCTCTACGGATTTAAAGAATTTATTATATCAAATGCACAACGTTTCAACCATCAAAAAGTGGTCTTTCTCAAGTGAGAACCCTCTGTTTAAAATTGATCAAAAGACATGATTTTTTGAGTGAGTTGCAAAGTTCAAATGTGTTGGAATATTTTATTCTATGCTTAAGGCATTTAAAATATCTTTAATATTAACATCAAGCTTTGTTCCTTCATATTTACTTTAACTGTGTTACTCAAATCTTCAATGTGGATTTAGCATGTTTTCCTTTAGCTTGCTATGTAATTGGCAAAAAAAGAAGATTCTTTATTCCTCTTCTATGTTGTCATTTATGATTGCCCACTCTGATAAAGCATAAAGCATAAAGCAAGTAAAACTGAAAGAAAAGGTGGTCGTACATGCAAAACTTCTTTCAGCACTCTTGGTTTCTACCACATACAAGATCCACTCGCCTATAGCAATAAGAGAATTTATTCAATTGAAGACTCTGGTGAAATAGCATGGGGTTGTGCTACAGTGAGGATTAACTCTTAAGAGGGATTTATACTTGTTTGGATTTAAAAACAAAACGTAGAAAGCTTTTGTTCCACCACCGCCATTCAGGTGCAAATTGTGTTTGAAAAAATATTTCAGGCTTGATTGAAAGGTAGAATGTGACTTTGCTAGGGTGAATTTTAACTCTTAATGGGGTTTTGTATTGAGTTTAGATTTGTTTATTAATCATTCTCAGGGGGTAGGAGGAGGAAATGTAATAACAACAGATTATGAGAGAGGTGAGAAGTGATTTACATATGATGAACAAGATACGAATGTGAGAGGTGAATAATTGGGTTAGGAAGGGGGGATAGGCTGACCCTTACTTAGTACAGATAGACAGGATGCTCATTAAAGATTGCCTTTTTAGGATATATAAATCTGGAAATATATGTATCCTCTAGACCCAAATAATGAGTAGCATTGGCTCCACTGGTGTATTTTGATTTGAAAAAAGGAAGAATGTGCTTGGACAGCTCTCATTTTTTTATTTTTTTAAATCATACATCATCAATTACCAATATCTTCTTGCCCACATTGAGACACCTATTGAATTTGACTGCTTTACATGCGCTCCAATGTAAGCCAAATAGCAAAATGCGGAAATGTTGTTTTTAATGTAAAAGATTACATTTTACAATTTACATCCATAGGCCTTTTATTTAACATTGTATACATTCAAACAATGCTATTGGTTGATGAAACAAAAAAAGGGTTTACTTCAGGTTAGGCTTGAACTCACAACCTCAACATAGCTTAGCATATACTGACATATAAGTACCGTGCGCTAACTGATTACGCCACTGGAGCTTGTTCCTGTAATGATCCATGTTCTTCTTGCCCCAATTGCCCTCCAACTCTGCTCTTTTAATCTCTGACATCCAAGTTAGATCATTTTCCCATTACTCGTTTTAACACCTTTTCTTTTTTTTCTGCCTCAGATCTGTTTCATACTGTACATTGAATGTGGTTAACAAAAAGTATTTCTCGTCATTGTTCAAAAACCCAACAGAAGCAACATTTTACAAAGATAATGTTGTTTAAACAATGTGTACAAACAAGTCATGTATTTCTCTTTATGAAAATGTTCTAATGGTTATTTAGTTCATATTGGTCATCATTCATTAGTGAGTGTTACCCATATCCGCTCAAGAGCTATCTGTGTGACTGTATTCAGTACTACCAGCTATGTAGTCATGGCCGAGTGGTTAAGGCGATAGAGTTGAAATCCATTGGGGTTTCCCCGCGCAGGTTCAAATCCTGCTGACTACGTTGACTTTTTCAGTGGTAACGTGTTATTAAAAACTTCACTGCACTTTGCATTTTGTTTGTATCTGCTTGGCAAAGCAATCTTTACTTACTGGAATATGTGGCACACTAAAGAAGAAAACACTCTGAATTCTTCAAACATTTTCCAAGTTATACATTTTAGGGTGCTGCTGGCTGTAAAACATTTAATAAAGAACTCCATTTCAATAAATGCATTGTCTTCTATTGATAAGTATCTCTATGCTGCAACATAGTGCTAAGAGGTCATTTGTGTGCAATACTTTGCACAACATAAAATAGAGGAGAAACGGCTTACCCTTACAGAAATAACTTAAGGTGACAAAGGATAATGAGCACTTTAGTGTGAGAGTGAGGGAATTCTTCCACTTTATAATTACAGATAATATTTGAATTCTTCTTAAGGACTGTGCTAAGTACTGCATGTATTGAGATGTGTACATTCTTTACAGTCTGCCAAAACTATATTGTTTAAATATAATGGGAATAATCAATGTTATAGTTCAACTGCTTATCACACTACAGCACAAATAGCATTTTGTTATGAAAGCATTTGTAATGTTTTATTGTTATCATTCACAAAAGATAAGCAGGGCTTTCTAAACCTGTTGAAGAAATAACCAACTTAGCATGAATTTTACTGAAAAGTGGTCATTAATGTACTGTAATAATTGTACTGTAACTTCCTGAAGTTTACAGAAAATTAAGAAATTAATCAAATGTAAACTTTATGGAATCTTTTGTGAAACAGAATGATTCTCATTAAGAACAAATGTACTTTGTACTTTGATATTAAATTCAGAGACAGAACATGTTATATTAAAATCAGATTTATTTTTTGGGGAGGTTCAATATAATCTTACAGGGGTTCTGTATGTTTTTGTCTTGCAGATTAACAATATTGAATACCTAATACTTGGACATGTTTATTTTGTTGATACTTTTGCCATAGTCTGCATATTGATAGTTCCCTCTAGATACCCAAGAGATCAATGTTGGTATCCCTCCACCCTTTGTATGTCAATATTGATCAAAAGCAGAAAAAAACAAGATAAATGCTGCACAGCAAAAACTGAAAACTCTAACTGATACTTGCTGTTACTGGTGCTCCTGATCCAGGGGAGTCCCTGTGAATGACAGACTCCAAAGTCAGCAAAAGAAACGGAGGATTCAGGGCTCTACGGATTTAAAGAATTTATTATATCAAATGCACAACGTTTCAACCATCAAAAAGTGGTCTTTCTCAAGTGAGAACCCTCTGTTTAAAATTGATCAAAAGACATGATTTTTTGAGTGAGTTGCAAAGTTCAAATGTGTTGGAATATTTTATTCTATGCTTAAGGCATTTAAAATCTCTTTAATATTAACATCAAGCTTTGTTCCTTCATATTTACTTTAACTGTGTTACTCAAATCTTCAATGTGGATTTAGCATGTTTTCCTTTAGCTTGCTATGTAATTGGCAAAAAAAGAAGATTCTTTATTCCTCTTCTATGTTGTCATTTATGATTGCCCACTCTGATAAAGCATAAAGCATAAAGCAAGTAAAACTGAAAGAAAAGGTGGTCGTACATGCAAAACTTCTTTCAGCACTCTTGGTTTCTACCACATACAAGATCCACTCGCCTATAGCAATAAGAGAATTTATTCAATTGAAGACTCTGGTGAAATAGCATGGGGTTGTGCTACAGTGAGGATTAACTCTTAAGAGGGATTTATACTTGTTTGGATTTAAAAACAAAACGTAGAAAGCTTTTGTTCCACCACCGCCATTCAGGTGCAAATTGTGTTTGAAAAAATATTTCAGGCTTGATTGAAAGGTAGAATGTGACTTTGCTAGGGTGAATTTTAACTCTTAATGGGGTTTTGTATTGAGTTTAGATTTGTTTATTAATCATTCTCAGGGGGTAGGAGGAGGAAATGTAATAACAACAGATTATGAGAGAGGTGAGAAGTGATTTACATATGATGAACAAGATACGAATGTGAGAGGTGAATAATTGGGTTAGGAAGGGGGGATAGGCTGACCCTTACTTAGTACAGATAGACAGGATGCTCATTAAAGATTGCCTTTTTAGGATATATAAATCTGGAAATATATGTATCCTCTAGACCCAAATAATGAGTAGCATTGGCTCCACTGGTGTATTTTGATTTGAAAAAAGGAAGAATGTGCTTGGACAGCTCTCATTTTTTAATTTTTTTAAATCATACATCATCAATTACCAATATCTTCTTGCCCACATTGAGACACCTATTGAATTTGACTGCTTTACATGCGCTCCAATGTAAGCCAAATAGCAAAATGCGGAAATGTTGTTTTTAATGTAAAAGATTACATTTTACAATTTACATCCATAGGCCTTTTATTTAACATTGTATACATTCAAACAATGCTATTGGTTGATGAAACAAAAAAAGGGTTTACTTCAGGTTAGGCTTGAACTCACAACCTCAACATAGCTTAGCATATACTGACATATAAGTACCGTGCGCTAACTGATTACGCCACTGGAGCTTGTTCCTGTAATGATCCATGTTCTTCTTGCCCCAATTGCCCTCCAACTCTGCTCTTTTAATCTCTGACATCCAAGTTAGATCATTTTCCCATTACTCGTTTTAACACCTTTTCTTTTTTTTCTGCCTCAGATCTGTTTCATACTGTACATTGAATGTGGTTAACAAAAAGTATTTCTCGTCATTGTTCAAAAACCCAACAGAAGCAACATTTTACAAAGATAATGTTGTTTAAACAATGTGTACAAACAAGTCATGTATTTCTCTTTATGAAAATGTTCTAATGGTTATTTAGTTCATATTGGTCATCATTCATTAGTGAGTGTTACCCATATCCGCTCAAGAGCTATCTGTGTGACTGTATTCAGTACTACCAGCTATGTAGTCATGGCCGAGTGGTTAAGGCGATAGAGTTGAAATCCATTGGGGTTTCCCCGCGCAGGTTCAAATCCTGCTGACTACGTTGACTTTTTCAGTGGTAACGTGTTATTAAAAACTTCACTGCACTTTGCATTTTGTTTGTATCTGCTTGGCAAAGCAATCTTTACTTACTGGAATATGTGGCACACTAAAGAAGAAAACACTCTGAATTCTTCAAACATTTTCCAAGTTATACATTTTAGGGTGCTGCTGGCTGTAAAACATTTAATAAAGAACTCCATTTCAATAAATGCATTGTCTTCTATTGATAAGTATCTCTATGCTGCAACATAGTGCTAAGAGGTCATTTGTGTGCAATACTTTGCACAACATAAAATAGAGGAGAAACGGCTTACCCTTACAGAAATAACTTAAGGTGACAAAGGATAATGAGCACTTTAGTGTGAGAGTGAGGGAATTCTTCCACTTTATAATTACAGATAATATTTGAATTCTTCTTAAGGACTGTGCTAAGTACTGCATGTATTGAGATGTGTACATTCTTTACAGTCTGACAAAACTATATTGTTTAAATATAATGGGAATAATCAATGTTATAGTTCAACTGCTTATCACACTTCAGCACAAATAGCTTTTTGTTATGAAAAAGCATTTGTAATGTTTTATTGTTATCATTCACAAAAGATAAGCAGGGCTTTCTAAACCTGTTGAAGAAATAACCAACTTAGCATGAATTTTACTGAAAAATGGTCATTAATGTACTGTAATAATTGTACTGTAACTTCCTGAAGTTTACAGAAAATTAAGAAATTAATCAAATGTAAACTTTATGGAATCTTTTGTGAAACAGAATGATTCTCATTAAGAACAAATGTACTTTGTACTTTGATATTAAATTCAGAGACAGAACATGTTATATTAAAATCAGATTTATTTTTTGGGGAGGTTCAATATGATCTTATAGGGGTTCTGTATGTTTTTGTCTTGCAGATTAACAATATTGAATACCTAATACTTGGACATGTTTATTTTGTTGATACTTTTGCCATAGTCTGCATATTGATAGTTCCCTCTAGATACCCAAGAGATCAATGTTGGTATCCCTCCACCCTTTGTATGTCAATATTGATCAAAAGCAGAAAAAAACTAGATAAATGCTGCACAGCAAAAACTGAAAACTCTAACTGATACTTGCTGTTACTGGTGCTCCTGATCCAGGGGAGTCCCTGTGAATGACAGACTCCAAAGTCAGCAAAAGAAACGGAGGATTCAGGGCTCTACGGATTTAAAGAATTTATTATATCAAATGCACAACGTTTCAACCATCAAAAGTGGTCTTTCTCAAGTGAGGACCCTCTGTTTAAAATTGATCAAAAGACATGATTTTTTGAGTGAGTTGCAAAGTTCAAATGTGTTGGAATATTTTATTCTATGCTTAAGGCATTTAAAATCTCTTTAATATTAACATCAAGCTTTGTTCCTTCATATTTACTTTAACTGTGTTACTCAAATCTTCAATGTAGTTTTAGCATGTTTTCCTTTAGCTTGCTATGTAATTGGCAAAAAAAGAAGATTCTTTATTCCTCTTCTATGTTGTCATTTATGATTGCCCACTCTGATAAAGCATAAAGCATAAAGCATAAAGCAAGTAAAACTGAAAGAAAAGGTGGTCGTACATGCAAAACTTCTTTCAGCACTCTTGGTTTCTACCACATACAAGATCCACTCGCCTATAGCAATAAGAGAATTTATTCAATTGAAGACTCTGGTGAAATAGCATGGGGTTGTGCTACAGTGAGGATTAACTCTTAAGAGGGATTTATACTTGTTTGGATTTAAAAACAAAACGTAGAAAGCTTTTGTTCCACCACCGCCATTCAGGTGCAAATTGTGTTTGAAAAAATATTTCAGGCTTGATTGAAAGGTGGAATGTGACTTTGCTAGGGTGAATTTTAACTCTTAATGGGGTTTTGTATTGAGTTTAGATTTGTTTATTAATCATTCTCAGGGGGTAGGTGGAGGAAATGTAATAACAACAGATAATGAGAGAGGTGAGAAGTGGTTTACATATGATGAACAAGATACGAATGTGAGAGGTGAATAATTGGGATAAGAAGGGGGGATAGGCTGACCCTTACTTAGTACAGATAGACAGGATGCTCATTAAAGATTGCCTTTTTAGGATATATAAATCTGGAAATATATGTATCCTCTAGACCCAAATAATGAGTAGCATTGGCTCTACTGGTGTATTTTGATTTGAAAAAAGGAAGAATGTGCTTGGACAGCTCTCATTTTTTTATTTTTTTAAATCATACATCATCAATTACCAATATCTTCTTGCCCACATTGAGACACCTATTGAATTTGACTGCTTTACATGCACTCCAATGTAAGCCAAATAGCAAAATGCGGAAATGTTGTTTTTAATGTAAAAGATTATATTTTGCAATTTACATCCATAGGCCTTTTATTTAACATTGTATACATTCAAACAATGCTATTGGTTGATGAAACAAAAAAAGGGTTTGCTTCAGGTGAAGCTTGAACTCACAACCTCGGCATAGTTTAGCATATACTGACATATAAGTACCGTGCGCTAACCGATTACGCCACTGGAGCATGTTCCTGTAATGATCCATGTTCTTCTTGCCCCAATTACCCTCCAACTCTGCTCTTTTAATCTCTGACATCCAAGTTAGATCATTTTCCCATTACTCCTTTTAACACCTTTTCTTTTTTTTCTGCCTCAGATCTGTTTCATACTGTACATTGAATGTGGTTAACAAAAAGTATTTCTCGTCATTGTTCAAAAACCCAATAGAAGCAACATTTTGCAAAGATAATGTTGTTTAAACAATGTGTACAAACAAGTCATGTATTTCTCTTTATGAAAATGTTCTCATGGTTATTTAGTTCATATTGGTCATCGTTCATTAGTGAGCGTTACCCATATCCGCTCAAGAGCTATCTGTGTGACTGTATTCAGTACTACCAGCTATGTAGTCATGGCCGAGTGGTTAAGGCGATGGACTTGAAATCCATTGGGGTTTCCCCGCGCAGGTTCAAATCCTCCAGACTACGTTGACTTTTTCAGTGGTAACGTGTTATTAAAAACTTCACTGCACTTTGCATTTTGTTTGTATCTGCTTGGCAAAGCAATCTTTACTTACTGGAATATGTGGCACACTAAAGAAGAAAACACTCTGAATTCTTCAAACATTTTCCAAGTTATACATTTTAGGGTGCTGCTGGCTGTAAAACATTTAATAAAGAACTCCATTTCAATAAATGCATTGTCTTCTATTGATAAGTATCTCTATGCTGCAACATAGTGCTAAGAGATCATTTGTGTGCAATACTTTGCACAACATAAAATAGAGGAGAAACGGCTTACCCTTACAGAAATAACTTAAGGTGACAAAGGATAATGAGCACTTTAGTGTGAGAGTGAGGGAATTCTTCCACTTTATAATTACAGATAATATTTGAATTCTTCTTAAGGACTGTGCTAAGTACTGCATGTATTGAGATGTGTACATTCTTTACAGTCTGACAAAACTATATTGTTTAAATATAATGGGAATAATCAATGTTATAGTTCAACTGCTTATCACACTTCAGCACAAATAGCTTTTTGTTATGAAAAAGCATTTGTAATGTTTTATTGTTATCATTCACAAAAGATAAGCAGGGCTTTCTAAACCTGTTGAAGAAATAACCAACTTAGCATGAATTTTACTGAAAAATGGTCATTAATGTACTGTAATAATTGTACTGTAACTTCCTGAAGTTTACAGAAAATTAAGAAATTAATCAAATGTAAACTTTATGGAATCTTTTGTGAAACCGAATGATTCTCATTAAGAACAAATGTGCTTTATACTTTGATATTAAATTCAGAGACAGAACATTTTATATTAAAATCAGATTTATTTTTTTGGGGGGTTCAATATGATCTTATAGGGGTCCTGTATGTTTTTGTCTTGCAGATTAACAATATTGAATACCTAATTCGTGGACATGTTTATTTTGTTGATACTTTTGCCATAGTCTGCATATTGTTAGTTCCCTCTAGATACCCAAGAGATCAATGTTGGTATCCCTCCACCCTTTGTATGTCAAAATTGATCAAAAGCAGAAAAAAAACAAGATAAATGCTGCACAGCAAAAACTGAAAACTCTAACTGATACTTGCTGTTACTGGTGCTCCTGATCCAGGGGAGTCCCTGTGAATGACAGACTCCAAAGTCAGCAAAAGAAACGGAGGATTCAGGGCTCTACGGATCTAAAGAATTTATTATATCAAATGCACAACGTTTCAACCATCAAAAAGTGGTCTTTCTCAAGTGAGAACCCTCTGTTTAAAATTGATCAAAAGACATGATTTTTTGAGTGAGTTACAAAGTTCAAATGTGTTGGAATATTTTATTCTATGCTTAAGGCATTTAAAATATCTTTAATATTAACATCAAGCCTTGTTCCATCATATTTACTTTAACTGTGTTACTCAAATCTTCAATGTTGTTTTAGCATGTTTTCCTTTAGCTTGCTATGTAATTGGCAAAAAAAGAAGATTCTTTATTCCTCTTCTATGTTGTCATTTATGATTGCCCACTCTGATAAAGCATAAAGCATAAAGCAAGTAAAACTGAAAGAAAAGGTGGTCGTACATGCAAAACTTCTTTCAGCACTCTTGGTTTCTACCACATACAAGATCCACTCGCCTATAGCAATAAGATAATTTATTAAATTGAAGACTCTGGTGAAATAGCATGGGGTTGTGCTACAGTGAGGATTAACTCTTAAGAGGGATTTATACTTGTTTGGATTTAAAAACAAAACGTAGAAAGCTTTTGTTCCACCACCGCCATTCAGGTGTAAATTGTGTTTGAAAAAATATTTCAGGCTTGATTGAAAGGTAGAATGTGGCTTTGCTAGGGTGAATTTTAACTCTTAATGGGGGTTTGTATTGAGTTTAGATTTGTTTATTAATCATTCTCAGGAGGTAGGTGGAGGAAAGGTAATAACAACAGATTATGAGAGAGGTGAGAAGTGGTTTACATATGTGGAGCAAGATACGAATGTGAGAGGTGAATAGTTGTGTTAAGAATGGGGGATAGGCTGACCCTTACATAGTACAGATTGACAGGATGCTCATTAAAGATTGCCTTTTTAGGATATATAAATCTGGAAATATATGTATCCTCTAGACCCAAGTAATGAGTAGCATTGTTCCACTGGTGTATTTTGGTTTGAAAAAAGGAAGAATGTGCTTGGACAGCTCTCATTTTTTAATTTTTTTAAATCATACATCATCGATTACCAATATCGTCTTGCCCACATTGAGACACCTATTGAATTTGACTGCTTTACATGCGCTCCAATGTAAGCGAAATAGGAAAATGAGGAAACGTTGTTTCTTATGTAAAAGATTACATTTTACAATTTACATCCATAGGCCTTTTATTTAACATTGTATACATTCAAACAATGCTATTGGTTGATGAAACAAAAAAAGGGTTTGCTTCGGGTGAGGCTTGAACTCACAACCTCGGCATAGCTTAGCATATACTGACATATAAGTACCGTGCGCTAACCGATTACGCCACTGGAGCATGTTCCTATAATTATCCATCTTCTTCTTGCCCCAATTGCCCTCCAACTCTGCTCTTTTAATCTCTGACATCCAAGTTAGATCATTTTCCCATTACTCCTTTTAACACCTTTTCTTTTTTTTCTGCCTCAGATCTGTTTCATACTGTACATTGAATGTGGTTAACAAAAAGTATTTCTCGTCATTGTTCAAAAACCCAATAGAAGCAACATTTTACAAAGATAATGTTGTTTAAACAATGTGTACAAACAAGTCATGTATTTCTCTTTATGAAAATGTTCTCATGGTTATTTAGTTCATATTGGTCATCATTCATTGGTGAGTGTTACCCATATCCGCTCAAGAGCTATCTGTGTGACTGTATTCAGTACTACCAGCTATGTAGTCATGGCCGAGTGGTTAAGGCGATGGACTTGAAATCCATTGGGGTTTCCCCGCGCAGGTTCAAATCCTGCTGACTACGTTGACTTTTTCAGTGGTAACGTGTTATTAAAAACTTCACTGCACTTTGCATTTTGTTTGTATCTGCTTGGCAAAGCAATCTTTACTTACTGGAATATGTGGCACACTAAAGAAGAAAACACTCTGAATTCTTCAAACATTTTCCAAGTTATACATTTTAGGGTGCTGCTGGCTGTAAAACATTTAATAAAGAACTCCATTTCAATAAATGCATTGTCTTCTATTGATAAGTATCTCTATGCTGCAACATAGTGCTAAGAGGTCATTTGTGTGCAATACTTTGCACAACATAAAATAGAGGAGAAACGGCTTACCCTTACAGAAATAACTTAAGGTGACAAAGGATAATGAGCACTTTAGTGTGAGAGTGAGGGAATTCTTCCACTTTATAATTACAGATAATATTTGAATTCTTCTTAAGGACTGTGCTAAGTACTGCATGTATTGAGATGTGTACATTCTTTACAGTCTGCCAAAACTATATTGTTTAAATATAATGGGAATAATCAATGTTATAGTTCAACTGCTTATCACACTACCGCACAAATAGCATTTTGTTATGAAAAAGCATTTGTAATGTTTTATTGTTATCATTCACAAAAGATAAGCAGGGCTTTCTAAACCTGTTGAAGAAATAACCAACTTAGCATGAATTTTACTGAAAAGTGGTCATTAATGTACTGTAATAATTGTACTGTAACTTCCTGAAGTTTACAGAAAATTAAGAAATTAATCAAATGTAAACTTTATGGAATCTTTTGTGAAACAGAATGATTCTCATTAAGAACAAATGTACTTTGTACTTTGATATTAAATTCAGAGACAGAACATGTTATATTAAAATCAGATTTATTTTTTGGGGAGGTTCAATATAATCTTACAGGGGTTCTGTATGTTTTTGTCTTGCAGATTAACAATATTGAATACCTAATACTTGGACATGTTTATTTTGTTGATACTTTTGCCATAGTCTGCATATTGATAGTTCCCTCTAGATACCCAAGAGATCAATGTTGGTATCCCTCCACCCTTTGTATGTCAATATTGATCAAAAGCAGAAAAAAACAAGATAAATGCTGCACAGCAAAAACTGAAAACTCTAACTGATACTTGCTGTTACTGGTGCTCCTGATCCAGGGGAGTCCCTGTGAATGACAGACTCCAAAGTCAGCAAAAGAAACGGAGGATTCAGGGCTCTACGGATTTAAAGAATTTATTATATCAAATGCACAACGTTTCAACCATCAAAAAGTGGTCTTTCTCAAGTGAGAACCCTCTGTTTAAAATTGATCAAAAGACATGATTTTTTGAGTGAGTTGCAAAGTTCAAATGTGTTGGAATATTTTATTCTATGCTTAAGGCATTTAAAATATCTTTAATATTAACATCAAGCTTTGTTCCTTCATATTTACTTTAACTGTGTTACTCAAATCTTCAATGTGGATTTAGCATGTTTTCCTTTAGCTTGCTATGTAATTGGCAAAAAAAGAAGATTCTTTATTCCTCTTCTATGTTGTCATTTATGATTGCCCACTCTGATAAAGCATAAAGCATAAAGCAAGTAAAACTGAAAGAAAAGGTGGTCGTACATGCAAAACTTCTTTCAGCACTCTTGGTTTCTACCACATACAAGATCCACTCGCCTATAGCAATAAGAGAATTTATTCAATTGAAGACTCTGGTGAAATAGCATGGGGTTGTGCTACAGTGAGGATTAACTCTTAAGAGGGATTTATACTTGTTTGGATTTAAAAACAAAACGTAGAAAGCTTTTGTTCCACCACCGCCATTCAGGTGCAAATTGTGTTTGAAAAAATATTTCAGGCTTGATTGAAAGGTAGAATGTGACTTTGCTAGGGTGAATTTTAACTCTTAATGGGGTTTTGTATTGAGTTTAGATTTGTTTATTAATCATTCTCAGGGGGTAGGAGGAGGAAATGTAATAACAACAGATTATGAGAGAGGTGAGAAGTGATTTACATATGATGAACAAGATACGAATGTGAGAGGTGAATAATTGGGTTAGGAAGGGGGGATAGGCTGACCCTTACTTAGTACAGATAGACAGGATGCTCATTAAAGATTGCCTTTTTAGGATATATAAATCTGGAAATATATGTATCCTCTAGACCCAAATAATGAGTAGCATTGGCTCCACTGGTGTATTTTGATTTGAAAAAAGGAAGAATGTGCTTGGACAGCTCTCATTTTTTTATTTTTTTAAATCATACATCATCAATTACCAATATCTTCTTGCCCACATTGAGACACCTATTGAATTTGACTGCTTTACATGCGCTCCAATGTAAGCGAAATAGGAAAATGAGGAAACGTTGTTTCTTATGTAAAAGATTACATTTTACAATTTACATCCATAGGCCTTTTATTTAACATTGTATACATTCAAACAATGCTATTGGTTGATGAAACAAAAAAAGGGTTTGCTTCGGGTGAGGCTTGAACTCACAACCTCGGCATAGCTTAGCATATACTGACATATAAGTACCGTGCGCTAACCGATTACGCCACTGGAGCATGTTCCTATAATTATCCATCTTCTTCTTGCCCCAATTGCCCTCCAACTCTGCTCTTTTAATCTCTGACATCCAAGTTAGATCATTTTCCCATTACTCCTTTTAACACCTTTTCTTTTTTTTCTGCCTCAGATCTGTTTCATACTGTACATTGAATGTGGTTAACAAAAAGTATTTCTCGTCATTGTTCAAAAACCCAATAGAAGCAACATTTTACAAAGATAATGTTGTTTAAACAATGTGTACAAACAAGTCATGTATTTCTCTTTATGAAAATGTTCTCATGGTTATTTAGTTCATATTGGTCATCATTCATTGGTGAGTGTTACCCATATCCGCTCAAGAGCTATCTGTGTGACTGTATTCAGTACTACCAGCTATGTAGTCATGGCCGAGTGGTTAAGGCGATGGACTTGAAATCCATTGGGGTTTCCCCGCGCAGGTTCAAATCCTGCTGACTACGTTGACTTTTTCAGTGGTAACGTGTTATTAAAAACTTCACTGCACTTTGCATTTTGTTTGTATCTGCTTGGCAAAGCAATCTTTACTTACTGGAATATGTGGCACACTAAAGAAGAAAACACTCTGAATTCTTCAAACATTTTCCAAGTTATACATTTTAGGGTGCTGCTGGCTGTAAAACATTTAATAAAGAACTCCATTTCAATAAATGCATTGTCTTCTATTGATAAGTATCTCTATGCTGCAACATAGTGCTAAGAGGTCATTTGTGTGCAATACTTTGCACAACATAAAATAGAGGAGAAACGGCTTACCCTTACAGAAATAACTTAAGGTGACAAAGAATAATGAGCACTTTAGTGTGAGAGTGAGGGAATTCTTCCACTTTATAATTACAGATAATATTTGAATTCTTCTTAAGGACTGTGCTAAGTACTGCATGTATTGAGATGTGTACATTCTTTACAGTCTGACAAAACTATATTGTTTAAATATAATGGGAATAATCAATGTTATAGTTCAACTGCTTATCACACTTCAGCCCAAATAGCTTTTTGTTTTAAAAAAGCATTTGTAATGGTTTATTGTTATCATTCACAAAAGATAAGCAGGGCTTTCTAAACCTGTGAAGAAATAAACAACTTAGCTTGAATTTTACTGAAAAATGGTCATTAATGTACTGTAATAATTGTACTGTAACTTCCTGAAGTTTACAGAAAATTAAGAAATTAATCAAATGTAAACTTTATGGAATCTTTTGTGAAACAGAATGATTCTCATTAAGAACAAATGTACTTTGTACTTTGATATTAAATTCAGAGACAGGACATGTTATATTAATATCAGATTTTTTTGGGGGGAGGTTCAATATGATCTTATAGGGGTTCTGTATGTTTTTGTCTTGCAGATTAACAATATTGAATACCTAATACTTGGACATGTTTATTTTGTTGATACTTTTGCCATAGTCTGCATATTGATAGTTCCCTCTAGATACCCAAGAGATAAATGTTGGTATCCCTCCACCCTTTGTATGTCAATATTGATCAAAAGCAGAAAAAAACAAGATAAATGCTGCACAGCAAAAACTGAAAACTCTAACTGATACTTGCTGTTACTGGTGCTCCTGATCCAGGGGAGTCCCTGTGAATGACAGACTTCAAAGTCAGCAAAAGAAACGGAGGATTCAGGGCTCTACGGATTTAAAGAATTTATTATATCAAATGCACAACGTTTCAACCATCAAAAAGTGGTCTTTCTCAAGTGAGAACCCTCTGTTTAAAATTGATCAAAAGACATGATTTTTTGAGTGAGTTGCAAAGTTCAAATGTGTTGGAATATTTTATTCTATGCTTAAGGCATTTAAAATCTCTTTAATATTAACATCAAGCTTTGTTCCTTCATATTTACTTTAACTGTGTTACTCAAATCTTCAATGTGGTTTTAGCATGTTTTCCTTTAGCTTGCTATGTAATTGGCAAAAAAAGAAGATTCTTTATTCCTCTTCTATGTTGTCTTTTATGATTGCCCACTCTGATAAAGCATAAAGCATAAAGCAAGTAAAACTGAAAGAAAAGGTGGTCGTACATGCAAAACTTCTTTCAGCACTCTTGGTTCCTACCACATACAAGATCCACTCGCCTATAGCAATAAGATAATTAATTCAATTGAAGACTCTGGTGAAATAGCATGGGGTTGTGCTACAGTGAGGATTAACTCTTAAGAGGGATTTATACTTGTTTGGATTTAAAAACAAAACGTAGAAAGCTTTTGTTCCACCACCGCCATTCAGGTGTAAATTGTGTTTGAAAAAATATTTCAGGCTTGATTGAAAGGTAGAATGTGGCTTTGCTAGGGTGAATTTTAACTCTTAATGGGGGTTTGTATTGAGTTTAGATTTTTTTATTAATCATTCTCAGGAGGTAGGTGGAGGAAAGGTAATAACAACAGATTATGAGAGAGGTGAGAAGTGGTTTACATATGTGGAGCAAGATACGAATGTGAGAGGTGAATAGTTGGGTTAAGAAGGGGGGATAGGCTGACCCTTACATAGTACAGAGTGACAGGATGCTCATTAAAGATTGCCTTTTTAGGATATATAAATCTGGAAATATATGTATCCTCTAGACCCAAGTAATGAGTAGCATTGTTCCACTGGTGTATTTTGGTTTGAAAAAAGGAAGAATGTGCTTGGACAGCTCTCATTTTTTAATTTTTTTAAATCATACATCATCAATTACCAATATCGTCTTGCCCACATTGAGACACCTATTGAATTTGACTGCTTTACATGCGCTCCAATGTAAGCGAAATAGGAAAATGAGGAAACGTTGTTTCTTATGTAAAAGATTACATTTTACAATTTACATCCATAGGCCTTTTATTTAACATTGTATACATTCAAACAATGCTATTGGTTGATGAAACAAAAAAAGGGTTTGCTTCGGGTGAGGCTTGAACTCACAACCTCGGCATAGCTTAGCATATACTGACATATAAGTACCGTGCGCTAACCGATTACGCCACTGGAGCATGTTCCTATAATTATCCATCTTCTTCTTGCCCCAATTGCCCTCCAACTCTGCTCTTTTAATCTCTGACATCCAAGTTAGATCATTTTCCCATTACTCCTTTTAACACCTTTTCTTTTTTTTCTGCCTCAGATCTGTTTCATACTGTACATTGAATGTGGTTAACAAAAAGTATTTCTCGTCATTGTTCAAAAACCCAATAGAAGCAACATTTTACAAAGATAATGTTGTTTAAACAATGTGTACAAACAAGTCATGTATTTCTCTTTATGAAAATGTTCTCATGGTTATTTAGTTCATATTGGTCATCATTCATTGGTGAGTGTTACCCATATCCGCTCAAGAGCTATCTGTGTGACTGTATTCAGTACTACCAGCTATGTAGTCATGGCCGAGTGGTTAAGGCGATGGACTTGAAATCCATTGGGGTTTCCCCGCGCAGGTTCAAATCCTGCTGACTACGTTGACTTTTTCAGTGGTAACGTGTTATTAAAAACTTCACTGCACTTTGCATTTTGTTTGTATCTGCTTGGCAAAGCAATCTTTACTTACTGGAATATGTGGCACACTAAAGAAGAAAACACTCTGAATTCTTCAAACATTTTCCAAGTTATACATTTTAGGGTGCTGCTGGCTGTAAAACATTTAATAAAGAACTCCATTTCAATAAATGCATTGTCTTCTATTGATAAGTATCTCTATGCTGCAACATAGTGCTAAGAGGTCATTTGTGTGCAATACTTTGCACAACATAAAATAGAGGAGAAACGGCTTACCCTTACAGAAATAACTTAAGGTGACAAAGGATAATGAGCACTTTAGTGTGAGAGTGAGGGAATTCTTCCACTTTATAATTACAGATAATATTTGAATTCTTCTTAAGGACTGTGCTAAGTACTGCATGTATTGAGATGTGTACATTCTTTACAGTCTGCCAAAACTATATTGTTTAAATATAATGGGAATAATCAATGTTATAGTTCAACTGCTTATCACACTACAGCACAAATAGCATTTTGTTATGAAAAAGCATTTGTAATGTTTTATTGTTATCATTCACAAAAGATAAGCAGGGCTTTCTAAACCTGTTGAAGAAATAACCAACTTAGCATGAATTTTACTGAAAAGTGGTCATTAATGTACTGTAATAATTGTACTGTAACTTCCTGAAGTTTACAGAAAATTAAGAAATTAATCAAATGTAAACTTTATGGAATCTTTTGTGAAACAGAATGATTCTCATTAAGAACAAATGTACTTTGTACTTTGATATTAAATTCAGAGACAGAACATGTTATATTAAAATCAGATTTATTTTTTGGGGAGGTTCAATATAATCTTACAGGGGTTCTGTATGTTTTTGTCTTGCAGATTAACAATATTGAATACCTAATACTTGGACATGTTTATTTTGTTGATACTTTTGCCATAGTCTGCATATTGATAGTTCCCTCTAGATACCCAAGAGATCAATGTTGGTATCCCTCCACCCTTTGTATGTCAATATTGATCAAAAGCAGAAAAAAACAAGATAAATGCTGCACAGCAAAAACTGAAAACTCTAACTGATACTTGCTGTTACTGGTGCTCCTGATCCAGGGGAGTCCCTGTGAATGACAGACTCCAAAGTCAGCAAAAGAAACGGAGGATTCAGGGCTCTACGGATTTAAAGAATTTATTATATCAAATGCACAACGTTTCAACCATCAAAAAGTGGTCTTTCTCAAGTGAGAACCCTCTGTTTAAAATTGATCAAAAGACATGATTTTTTGAGTGAGTTGCAAAGTTCAAATGTGTTGGAATATTTTATTCTATGCTTAAGGCATTTAAAATATCTTTAATATTAACATCAAGCTTTGTTCCTTCATATTTACTTTAACTGTGTTACTCAAATCTTCAATGTGGATTTAGCATGTTTTCCTTTAGCTTGCTATGTAATTGGCAAAAAAAGAAGATTCTTTATTCCTCTTCTATGTTGTCATTTATGATTGCCCACTCTGATAAAGCATAAAGCATAAAGCAAGTAAAACTGAAAGAAAAGGTGGTCGTACATGCAAAACTTCTTTCAGCACTCTTGGTTTCTACCACATACAAGATCCACTCGCCTATAGCAATAAGAGAATTTATTCAATTGAAGACTCTGGTGAAATAGCATGGGGTTGTGCTACAGTGAGGATTAACTCTTAAGAGGGATTTATACTTGTTTGGATTTAAAAACAAAACGTAGAAAGCTTTTGTTCCACCACCGCCATTCAGGTGCAAATTGTGTTTGAAAAAATATTTCAGGCTTGATTGAAAGGTAGAATGTGACTTTGCTAGGGTGAATTTTAACTCTTAATGGGGTTTTGTATTGAGTTTAGATTTGTTTATTAATCATTCTCAGGGGGTAGGAGGAGGAAATGTAATAACAACAGATTATGAGAGAGGTGAGAAGTGATTTACATATGATGAACAAGATACGAATGTGAGAGGTGAATAATTGGGTTAGGAAGGGGGGATAGGCTGACCCTTACTTAGTACAGATAGACAGGATGCTCATTAAAGATTGCCTTTTTAGGATATATAAATCTGGAAATATATGTATCCTCTAGACCCAAATAATGAGTAGCATTGGCTCCACTGGTGTATTTTGATTTGAAAAAAGGAAGAATGTGCTTGGACAGCTCTCATTTTTTTATTTTTTTAAATCATACATCATCAATTACCAATATCTTCTTGCCCACATTGAGACACCTATTGAATTTGACTGCTTTACATGCGCTCCAATGTAAGCGAAATAGGAAAATGAGGAAACGTTGTTTCTTATGTAAAAGATTACATTTTACAATTTACATCCATAGGCCTTTTATTTAACATTGTATACATTCAAACAATGCTATTGGTTGATGAAACAAAAAAAGGGTTTGCTTCGGGTGAGGCTTGAACTCACAACCTCGGCATAGCTTAGCATATACTGACATATAAGTACCGTGCGCTAACCGATTACGCCACTGGAGCATGTTCCTATAATTATCCATCTTCTTCTTGCCCCAATTGCCCTCCAACTCTGCTCTTTTAATCTCTGACATCCAAGTTAGATCATTTTCCCATTACTCCTTTTAACACCTTTTCTTTTTTTTCTGCCTCAGATCTGTTTCATACTGTACATTGAATGTGGTTAACAAAAAGTATTTCTCGTCATTGTTCAAAAACCCAATAGAAGCAACATTTTACAAAGATAATGTTGTTTAAACAATGTGTACAAACAAGTCATGTATTTCTCTTTATGAAAATGTTCTCATGGTTATTTAGTTCATATTGGTCATCATTCATTGGTGAGTGTTACCCATATCCGCTCAAGAGCTATCTGTGTGACTGTATTCAGTACTACCAGCTATGTAGTCATGGCCGAGTGGTTAAGGCGATGGACTTGAAATCCATTGGGGTTTCCCCGCGCAGGTTCAAATCCTGCTGACTACGTTGACTTTTTCAGTGGTAACGTGTTATTAAAAACTTCACTGCACTTTGCATTTTGTTTGTATCTGCTTGGCAAAGCAATCTTTACTTACTGGAATATGTGGCACACTAAAGAAGAAAACACTCTGAATTCTTCAAACATTTTCCAAGTTATACATTTTAGGGTGCTGCTGGCAGTAAAACATTTAATAAAGAACTCCATTTCAATAAATGCATTGTCTTCTATTGATAAGTATCTCTATGCTGCAACATAGTGCTAAGAGGTCATTTGTGTGCAATACTTTGCACAACATAAAATAGAGGAGAAACGGCTTACCCTTACAGAAATAACTTAAGGTGACAAAGGATAATGAGCACTTTAGTGTGAGAGTGAGGGAATTCTTCCACTTTATAATTACAGATAATATTTGAATTCTTCTTAAGGACTGTGCTAAGTACTGCATGTATTGAGATGTGTACATTCTTTACAGTCTGCCAAAACTATATTGTTTAAATATAATGGGAATAATCAATGTTATAGTTCAACTGCTTATCACACTACAGCACAAATAGCATTTTGTTATGAAAAAGCATTTGTAATGTTTTATTGTTATCATTCACAAAAGATAAGCAGGGCTTTCTAAACCTGTTGAAGAAATAACCAACTTAGCATGAATTTTACTGAAAAGTGGTCATTAATGTACTGTAATAATTGTACTGTAACTTCCTGAAGTTTACAGAAAATTAAGAAATTAATCAAATGTAAACTTTATGGAATCTTTTGTGAAACAGAATGATTCTCATTAAGAACAAATGTACTTTGTACTTTGATATTAAATTCACAGACAGAACATGTTATATTAAAATCAGATTTATTTTTTGGGGAGGTTCAATATAATCTTACAGGGGTTCTGTATGTTTTTGTCTTGCAGATTAACAATATTGAATACCTAATACTTGGACATGTTTATTTTGTTGATACTTTTGCCATAGTCTGCATATTGATAGTTCCCTCTAGATACCCAAGAGATCAATGTTGGTATCCCTCCACCCTTTGTATGTCAATATTGATCAAAAGCAGAAAAAAACAAGATAAATGCTGCACAGCAAAAACTGAAAACTCTAACTGATACTTGCTGTTACTGGTGCTCCTGATCCAGGGGAGTCCCTGTGAATGACAGACTCCAAAGTCAGCAAAAGAAACGGAGGATTCAGGGCTCTACGGATTTAAAGAATTTATTATATCAAATGCACAACGTTTCAACCATCAAAAAGTGGTCTTTCTCAAGTGAGAACCCTCTGTTTAAAATTGATCAAAAGACATGATTTTTTGAGTGAGTTGCAAAGTTCAAATGTGTTGGAATATTTTATTCTATGCTTAAGGCATTTAAAATATCTTTAATATTAACATCAAGCTTTGTTCCTTCATATTTACTTTAACTGTGTTACTCAAATCTTCAATGTGGATTTAGCATGTTTTCCTTTAGCTTGCTATGTAATTGGCAAAAAAAGAAGATTCTTTATTCCTCTTCTATGTTGTCATTTATGATTGCCCACTCTGATAAAGCATAAAGCATAAAGCAAGTAAAACTGAAAGAAAAGGTGGTCGTACATGCAAAACTTCTTTCAGCACTCTTGGTTTCTACCACATACAAGATCCACTCGCCTATAGCAATAAGAGAATTTATTCAATTGAAGACTCTGGTGAAATAGCATGGGGTTGTGCTACAGTGAGGATTAACTCTTAAGAGGGATTTATACTTGTTTGGATTTAAAAACAAAACGTAGAAAGCTTTTGTTCCACCACCGCCATTCAGGTGCAAATTGTGTTTGAAAAAATATTTCAGGCTTGATTGAAAGGTAGAATGTGACTTTGCTAGGGTGAATTTTAACTCTTAATGGGGTTTTGTATTGAGTTTAGATTTGTTTATTAATCATTCTCAGGGGGTAGGAGGAGGAAATGTAATAACAACAGATTATGAGAGAGGTGAGAAGTGATTTACATATGATGAACAAGATACGAATGTGAGAGGTGAATAATTGGGTTAGGAAGGGGGGATAGGCTGACCCTTACTTAGTACAGATAGACAGGATGCTCATTAAAGATTGCCTTTTTAGGATATATAAATCTGGAAATATATGTATCCTCTAGACCCAAATAATGAGTAGCATTGGCTCCACTGGTGTATTTTGATTTGAAAAAAGGAAGAATGTGCTTGGACAGCTCTCATTTTTTTATTTTTTTAAATCATACATCATCAATTACCAATATCTTCTTGCCCACATTGAGACACCTATTGAATTTGACTGCTTTACATGCGCTCCAATGTAAGCGAAATAGGAAAATGAGGAAACGTTGTTTCTTATGTAAAAGATTACATTTTACAATTTACATCCATAGGCCTTTTATTTAACATTGTATACATTCAAACAATGCTATTGGTTGATGAAACAAAAAAAGGGTTTGCTTCGGGTGAGGCTTGAACTCACAACCTCGGCATAGCTTAGCATATACTGACATATAAGTACCGTGCGCTAACCGATTACACCACTGGAGCATGTTCCTATAATTATCCATCTTCTTCTTGCCCCAATTGCCCTCCAACTCTGCTCTTTTAATCTCTGACATCCAAGTTAGATCATTTTCCCATTACTCCTTTTAACACCTTTTCTTTTTTTTCTGCCTCAGATCTGTTTCATACTGTACATTGAATGTGGTTAACAAAAAGTATTTCTCGTCATTGTTCAAAAACCCAATAGAAGCAACATTTTACAAAGATAATGTTGTTTAAACAATGTGTACAAACAAGTCATGTATTTCTCTTTATGAAAATGTTCTCATGGTTATTTAGTTCATATTGGTCATCATTCATTGGTGAGTGTTACCCATATCCGCTCAAGAGCTATCTGAGTGACTGTATTCAGTACTACCAGCTATGTAGTCATGGCCGAGTGGTTAAGGCGATGGACTTGAAATCCATTGGGGTTTCCCCGCGCAGGTTCAAATCCTGCTGACTACGTTGACTTTTTCAGTGGTAACGTGTTATTAAAAACTTCACTGCACTTTGCATTTTGTTTGTATCTGCTTGGCAAAGCAATCTTTACTTACTGGAATATGTGGCACACTAAAGAAGAAAACACTCTGAATTCTTCAAACATTTTCCAAGTTATACATTTTAGGGTGCTGCTGGCTGTAAAACATTTAATAAAGAACTCCATTTCAATAAATGCATTGTCTTCTATTGATAAGTATCTCTATGCTGCAACATAGTGCTAAGAGGTCATTTGTGTGCAATACTTTGCACAACATAAAATAGAGGAGAAACGGCTTACCCTTACAGAAATAACTTAAGGTGACAAAGAATAATGAGCACTTTAGTGTGAGAGTGAGGGAATTCTTCCACTTTATAATTACAGATAATATTTGAATTCTTCTTAAGGACTGTGCTAAGTACTGCATGTATTGAGATGTGTACATTCTTTACAGTCTGACAAAACTATATTGTTTAAATATAATGGGAATAATCAATGTTATAGTTCAACTGCTTATCACACTTCAGCCCAAATAGCTTTTTGTTTTAAAAAAGCATTTGTAATGGTTTATTGTTATCATTCACAAAAGATAAGCAGGGCTTTCTAAACCTGTGAAGAAATAAACAACTTAGCTTGAATTTTACTGAAAAATGGTCATTAATGTACTGTAATAATTGTACTGTAACTTCCTGAAGTTTACAGAAAATTAAGAAATTAATCAAATGTAAACTTTATGGAATCTTTTGTGAAACAGAATGATTCTCATTAAGAACAAATGTACTTTGTACTTTGATATTAAATTCAGAGACAGGACATGTTATATTAATATCAGATTTTTTTGGGGGGAGGTTCAATATGATCTTATAGGGGTTCTGTATGTTTTTGTCTTGCAGATTAACAATATTGAATACCTAATACTTGGACATGTTTATTTTGTTGATACTTTTGCCATAGTCTGCATATTGATAGTTCCCTCTAGATACCCAAGAGATAAATGTTGGTATCCCTCCACCCTTTGTATGTCAATATTGATCAAAAGCAGAAAAAAACAAGATAAATGCTGCACAGCAAAAACTGAAAACTCTAACTGATACTTGCTGTTACTGGTGCTCCTGATCCAGGGGAGTCCCTGTGAATGACAGACTTCAAAGTCAGCAAAAGAAACGGAGGATTCAGGGCTCTACGGATTTAAAGAATTTATTATATCAAATGCACAACGTTTCAACCATCAAAAAGTGGTCTTTCTCAAGTGAGAACCCTCTGTTTAAAATTGATCAAAAGACATGATTTTTTGAGTGAGTTGCAAAGTTCAAATGTGTTGGAATATTTTATTCTATGCTTAAGGCATTTAAAATCTCTTTAATATTAACATCAAGCTTTGTTCCTTCATATTTACTTTAACTGTGTTACTCAAATCTTCAATGTGGTTTTAGCATGTTTTCCTTTAGCTTGCTATGTAATTGGCAAAAAAAGAAGATTCTTTATTCCTCTTCTATGTTGTCTTTTATGATTGCCCACTCTGATAAAGCATAAAGCATAAAGCAAGTAAAACTGAAAGAAAAGGTGGTCGTACATGCAAAACTTCTTTCAGCACTCTTGGTTTCTACCACATACAAGATCCACTCGCCTATAGCAATAAGATAATTAATTCAATTGAAGACTCTGGTGAAATAGCATGGGGTTGTGCTACAGTGAGGATTAACTCTTAAGAGGGATTTATACTTGTTTGGATTTAAAAACAAAACGTAGAAAGCTTTTGTTCCACCACCGCCATTCAGGTGTAAATTGTGTTTGAAAAAATATTTCAGGCTTGATTGAAAGGTAGAATGTGGCTTTGCTAGGGAGAATTTTAACTCTTAATGGGGGTTTGTATTGAGTTTAGATTTTTTTATTAATCATTCTCAGGAGGTAGGTGGAGGAAAGGTAATAACAACAGATTATGAGAGAGGTGAGAAGTGGTTTACATATGTGGAGCAAGATACGAATGTGAGAGGTGAATAGTTGGGTTAAGAAGGGGGGATAGGCTGACCCTTACATAGTACAGAGTGACAGGATGCTCATTAAAGATTGCCTTTTTAGGATATATAAATCTGGAAATATATGTATCCTCTAGACCCAAGTAATGAGTAGCATTGTTCCACTGGTGTATTTTGGTTTGAAAAAAGGAAGAATGTGCTTGGACAGCTCTCATTTTTTAATTTTTTTAAATCATACATCATCAATTACCAATATCGTCTTGCCCACATTGAGACACCTATTGAATTTGACTGCTTTACATGCGCTCCAATGTAAGCGAAATAGGAAAATGAGGAAACGTTGTTTCTTATGTAAAAGATTACATTTTACAATTTACATCCATAGGCCTTTTATTTAACATTGTATACATTCAAACAATGCTATTGGTTGATGAAACAAAAAAAGGGTTTGCTTCGGGTGAGGCTTGAACTCACAACCTCGGCATAGCTTAGCATATACTGACATATAAGTACCGTGCGCTAACCGATTACGCCACTGGAGCATGTTCCTATAATTATCCATCTTCTTCTTGCCCCAATTGCCCTCCAACTCTGCTCTTTTAATCTCTGACATCCAAGTTAGATCATTTTCCCATTACTCCTTTTAACACCTTTTCTTTTTTTTCTGCCTCAGATCTGTTTCATACTGTACATTGAATGTGGTTAACAAAAAGTATTTCTCGTCATTGTTCAAAAACCCAATAGAAGCAACATTTTACAAAGATAATGTTGTTTAAACAATGTGTACAAACAAGTCATGTATTTCTCTTTATGAAAATGTTCTCATGGTTATTTAGTTCATATTGGTCATCATTCATTGGTGAGTGTTACCCATATCCGCTCAAGAGCTATCTGTGTGACTGTATTCAGTACTACCAGCTATGTAGTCATGGCCGAGTGGTTAAGGCGATGGACTTGAAATCCATTGGGGTTTCCCCGCGCAGGTTCAAATCCTGCTGACTACGTTGACTTTTTCAGTGGTAACGTGTTATTAAAAACTTCACTGCACTTTGCATTTTGTTTGTATCTGCTTGGCAAAGCAATCTTTACTTACTGGAATATGTGGCACACTAAAGAAGAAAACACTCTGAATTCTTCAAACATTTTCCAAGTTATACATTTTAGGGTGCTGCTGGCTGTAAAACATTTAATAAAGAACTCCATTTCAATAAATGCATTGTCTTCTATTGATAAGTATCTCTATGCTGCAACATAGTGCTAAGAGGTCATTTGTGTGCAATACTTTGCACAACATAAAATAGAGGAGAAACGGCTTACCCTTACAGAAATAACTTAAGGTGACAAAGGATAATGAGCACTTTAGTGTGAGAGTGAGGGAATTCTTCCACTTTATAATTACAGATAATATTTGAATTCTTCTTAAGGACTGTGCTAAGTACTGCATGTATTGAGATGTGTACATTCTTTACAGTCTGACAAAACTATATTGTTTAAATATAATGGGAATAATCAATGTTATAGTTCAACTGCTTATCACACTTCAGCCCAAATAGCTTTTTGTTTTAAAAAAGCATTTGTAATGGTTTATTGTTATCATTCACAAAAGATAAGCAGGGCTTTCTAAACCTGTGAAGAAATAAACAACTTAGCTTGAATTTTACTGAAAAATGGTCATTAATGTACTGTAATAATTGTACTGTAACTTCCTGAAGTTTACAGAAAATTAAGAAATTAATCAAATGTAAACTTTATGGAATCTTTTGTGAAACAGAATGATTCTCATTAAGAACAAATGTACTTTGTACTTTGATATTAAATTCAGAGACAGAACATGTTATATTAAAATCAGATTTTTTTGGGGGGAGGTTCAATATGATCTTATAGGGGTTCTGTATGTTTTTGTCTTGCAGATTAACAATATTGAATACCTAATACTTGGACATGTTTATTTTGTTGATACTTTTGCCATAGTCTGCATATTGATTGTTCCCTCTAGATACCCAAGAGATCAATGTTGGTATCCCTCCACCCTTTGTATGTCAATATTGATCAAAAGCAGAAAAAAAACAAGATAAATGCTGCACAGCAAAAACTGAAAACTCTAACTGATACTTGCTGTTACTAGTGCTCCTGATCCAGGGGAGTCCCTGTGAATGACAGACTCCAAAGTCAGCAAAAGAAACGGAGGATTCAGGGCTCTACGGATTTAAAGAATTTATTATATCAAATGCACAACGTTTCAACCATCAAAAAGTGGTCTTTCTCAAGTGAGGACCCTCTGTTTAAAATTGATCAAAAGACATGATTTTTTGAGTGAGTTGCAAAGTTCAAATGTGTTGGAATATTTTATTCTATGCTTAAGGCATTTAAAATATCTTTAATATTAACATCAAGCTTTGTTCCTTCATATTTACTTTAACTGTGTTACTCAAATCTTCAATGTGGTTTTAGCATGTTTTCCTTTAGCTTGCTATGTAATTGGCAAAAAAAGAAGATTCTTTATTCCTCTTCTATGTTGTCATTTATGATTGCCCACTCTGATAAAGCATAAAGCATAAAGCAAGTAAAACTGAAAGAAAAGGTGGTCGTACATGCAAAACTTCTTTCAGCACTCTTGGTTTCTACCACATACAAGATCCACTCGCCTATAGCAATAAGAGAATTTATTCAATTGAAGACTCTGGTGAAATAGCATGGGGTTGTGCTACAGTGAGGATTAACTCTTAAGAGGGATTTATACTTGTTTGGATTTAAAAACAAAACGTGGAAAGCTTTTGTTCCACCACCGCCATTCAGGTGCAAATTGTGTTTGAAAAAATATTTCAGGCTTGATTGAAAGGTGGAATGTGACTTTGCTAGGGTGAATTTTAACTCTTAATGGGGTTTTGTATTGAGTTTAGATTTGTTTATTAATCATTCTCAGGGGGTAGGTGGAGGAAATGTAATAACAACAGATTATGAGAGAGGTGAGAAGTGGTTTACATATGGTGAGCAAGATACGAATGTGAGAGGTGAATAGTTGGGTTAAGAAGGGGGGATAGGCTGACCCCTACTTGGTACAGATAGACAGGATGCTCATTAAAGATTGCCTTTTTAGGATATATACATCTGGAAATATATGTATCCTCTAGACCCAAATAATGGGTAGCATTGGCTCCACTGGTGTATTTTGGTTTGAAAAAAGGAAGAATTTGCTTGGACAGCTCTCATTTTTTTATTTTTTTTAAATCATACATCATCAATTACCAATATCTTCTTGCCCACATTTTGACACCTATTGAATTTGACTGCTTTACATGCACTTCAATGTAAGCCAAATAGCAAAATGCGGAAATGTTGTTTTTAATGTAAAAGATTACATTTTGCAATTTACATCCATAGGCCTTTTATTTAACATTGTATACATTCAAACAATGCTATTGGTTGATGAAACAAAAAAAGGGTTTGCATCAGGTGAGGCTTGAACTCACAACCTCGGCATAGCTTAGCATATACTGACATATAAGTACCGTGCGCTAACCGATTACGCCACTGGAGCATGTTCCTGTAATGATCCATGTTCTTCTTGCCCCAATTACCCACCAACTCTGCTCTTTTAATCTCTGACATCCAAGTTAGATCATTGTCCCATTACTCCTTTTAACCCCTTTTCTTGTTTTCTGCCTCAGATCTGTTTCATACTGTACATTGATTGTGGTTAACAAAAAGTATTTCTCGTCATTGTTCAAAAACCCAATAGAAGCAACATTTTGCAAAGATAATGTTGTTTAAACAATGTGTACAAACAAGTCATGTATTTCTCTTTATGAAAATGTTCTCATGGTTATTTAGTTCATATTGGTCATCATTCATTAGTGAGTGTTACACATATCCGCTCAAGAGCTATCTGTGTGACTGTATTCAGTACTAGCAGCTATGTAGTCATGGCCGAGTGGTTAAGGCGATGGACTAGAAATCCATTGGGGTTTCCCCGTGCAGGTTCAAATCCTGCTTACTACGTTGACTTTTTCAGTGGTAACGTGTTATTAAAAACTTCACTGCACTTTGCATTTTGTTTGTATCTGCTTGGCAAAGCAATCTTTACTTACTGGAATATGTGGCACACTAAAGAAGAAAACACTCTGAATTCTTCAAACATTTTCCAAGTTATACATTTTAGGGTGCTGCTGGCTGTAAAACATTTAATAAAGAACTCCATTTCAATAAATGCATTGTCTTCTATTGATAAGTATCTCTATGCTGCAACATAGTGCTAAGAGGTCATTTGTGTGCAATACTTTGCACAACATAAAATAGAGGAGAAACGGCTTACCCTTACAGAAATAACTTAAGGTGACAAAGGATAATGAGCACTTTAGTGTGAGAGTGAGGGAATTCTTCCACTTTATAATTACAGATAATATTTGAATTCTTCTTAAGGACTGTGCTAAGTACTGCATGTATTGAGATGTGTACATTCTTTACAGTCTGCCAAAACTATATTGTTTAAATATAATGGGAATAATCAATGTTATAGTTCAACAGCTTATCACACTACAGCACAAATAGCATTTTGTTATGAAAAAGCATTTGTAATGTTTTATTGTTATCATTCACAAAAGATAAGCAGGGCTTTCTAAACCTGTTGAAGAAATAACCAACTTAGCATGAATTTTACTGAAAAGTGGTCATTAATGTACTGTAATAATTGTACTGTAACTTCCTGAAGTTTACAGAAAATTAAGAAATTAATCAAATGTAAACTTTATGGAATCTTTTGTGAAACAGAATGATTCTCATTAAGAACAAATGTACTTTGTACTTTGATATTAAATTCAGAGACAGAACATGTTATATTAAAATCAGATTTATTTTTTGGGGAGGTTCAATATAATCTTATAGGGGTTCTGTATGTTTTTGTCTTGCAGATTAACAATATTGAATACCTAATACTTGGACATGTTTATTTTGTTGATACTTTTGCCATAGTCTGCATATTGATAGTTCCCTCTAGATACCCAAGAGATCAATGTTGGTATCCCTCCACCCTTTGTATGTCAATATTGATCAAAAGCAGAAAAAAACAAGATAAATGCTGCACAGCAAAAACTGAAAACTCTAACTGATACTTGCTGTTACTGGTGCTCCTGATCCAGGGGAGTCCCTGTGAATGACAGACTCCAAAGTCAGCAAAAGAAACGGAGGATTCAGGGCTCTACGGATTTAAAGAATTTATTATATCAAATGCACAACGTTTCAACCATCAAAAAGTGGTCTTTCTCAAGTGAGAACCCTCTGTTTAAAATTGATCAAAAGACATGATTTTTTGAGTGAGTTGCAAAGTTCAAATGTGTTGGAATATTTTATTCTATGCTTAAGGCATTTAAAATATCTTTAATATTAACATCAAGTATTGTTCCTTCATATTTACTTTAACTGTGTTACTCAAATCTTCAATGTGGTTTTAGCATGTTTTCCTTTAGCTTGCTATGTAATTGGCAAAAAAAGAAGATTCTTTATTCCTCTTCTATGTTGTCATTTATGATTGCCCACTCTGATAAAGCATAAAGCATAAAGCAAGTAAAACTGAAAGAAAAGGTGGTCGTACATGCAAAACTTCTTTCAGCACTCTTGGTTTCTACCACATACAAGATCCACTCGCCTATAGCAATAAGAGAATTTATTAAATTGAAGACTCTGGTGAAATAGCATGGGGTTGTGCTACAGTGAGGATTAACTCTTAAGAGGGATTTATACTTGTTTGGATTTAAAAACAAAACGTAGAAAGCTTTTGTTCCACCACCGCCATTGAGGTGCAAATTGTGTTTGAAAAAATATTTCAGGCTTGATTGAAAGGTAGAATGTGGCTTTGCTAGGGTGAATTTTAACTCTTAATGGGGTTTTGTATTGAGTTTAGATTTGTTTATTAATCATTCTCAGGGGGTAGGTGGAGGAAATGTAATAACAACAGATTATGAGAGAGGTGAGAAGTGGTTTACATATGATGAACAAGATACGAATGTGAGAGGTGAATAATTGGGTTAAGAAGGGGGGATAGGCTGACCCTTACTTAGTACAGATAGACAGGATGCTCATTAAAGATTGCCTTTTTAGGATATATAAATCTGGAAATATATGTATCCTCTAGACCCAAATAATGAGTAGCATTGGCTCCACTGGTGTATTTTGATTTGAAAAAAGGAAGAATGTGCTTGGACAGCTCTCATTTTTTTATTTTTTTAAATCATACATCATCAATTACCAATATCTTCTTGCCCACATTGAGACACCTATTGAATTTGACTGCTTTACATGCACTCCAATGTAAGCCAAATAGCAAAATGCGGAAATGTTGTTTTTAATGTAAAAGATTACATTTTGCAATTTACATCCATAGGCCTTTTATTTAACATTGTATACATTCAAACAATGCTATTGGTTGATGAAACAAAAAAAGGGTTTGCTTCAGGTGAGGCTTGAACTCACAACCTCGGCATAGCTTAGCATATACTGACATATAAATACCATGCGCTAACCGATTACGCCACTGGAGCATGTTCCTGTAATTATCCATGTTCTTCTTGCCCCAATTACCCTCCAACTCTGCTCTTTTAATCTCTGACATCCAAGTTAGATCATTGTCCCATTACTCCTTTTAACCCCTTTTCTTGTTTTCTGCCTCAGATCTGTTTCATACAGTACATTGATTGTGGTTAACAAAAAGTATTTCTCGTCATTGTTCAAAAACCTAATAGAAGCAACATTTTGCAAAGATAATGTTGTTTAAACAATGTGTACAAACAAGTCATGTATTTCTCTTTATGAAAATGTTCTCATGGTTATTTAGTTCATATTGGTCATCATTCATTAGTGAGTGTTACCCATATCTGCTCAAGAGCTATCTGTGTGACTGTATTCAGTACTAGCAGCTATGTAGTCATTTCCGAGTGGTTAAGGCGATGGACTTGAAATCCATTGGGGTTTCCCCACGCAGGTTCAAATCCTACTGACTACGTTGACTTTTTCAGTGGTAACGTGTTATTAAAAACTTCACTGCACTTTGCATTTTGTTTGTATCTGCTTGGCAAAGCAATCTTTACTTACTGGAATATGTGGCACACCAAAGAAGAAAACACTCTGAATTCTTCAAACATTTTCCAAGTTATACATTTTAGGGTTCTGCTGGCTGTAAAACATTTAATAAAGAACTCCATTTCAATAAATGCATTGTCTTCTATTGATAAGTATCTCTATGCTGCAACATAGTGCTAAGAGGTCATTTGTGTGCAATACTTTGCACAACATAAAATAGTGGAGAAACGGCTTACCCTTACAGAAATAACTTAAGGTGACAAAGGATAATGAGCACTTTAGTGTGAGAGTGAGGGAATTCTTCCACTTTATAATTACAGATAATATTTGAATTCTTCTTAAGGACTGTGCTAAGTACTGCATGTATTGAGATGTGTACATTCTTTACAGTCTGACAAAACTATATTGTTTAAATATAATGGGAATAATCAATGTTATAGTTCAACTGCTTATCACACTTCAGCACAAATAGCTTTTTGTTATGAAAAAGCATTTGTAATGTTTTATTGTTATCATTCACAAAAGATAAGCAGGGCTTTCTAAACCTGTTGAAGAAATAACCAACTTAGCATGAATTTTACTGAAAAGTGGTCATTAATGTACTGTAATAATTGTACTGTAACTTCCTGAAGTTTACAGGAAATTAATCAAATGTAAACTTTATGGAATCTTTTGTGAAACAGAATGATTCTCATTAAGAACAAATGTACTTTGTACTTTGATATTAAATTCAGAGACAGAACATGTTATATTAAAATCAGATTTATTTTTTGGGGAGGTTCAATATGATCTTATAGGGGTTCTGTATGTTTTTGTCTTGCAGATTAACAATATTGAATACCTAATACTTGGACATGTTTATTTTGTTGATACTTTTGCCATAGTCTGCATATTGATAGTTCCCTCTAGATACCCAAGAGATCAATGTTGGTATCCCTCCACCCTTTGTATGTCAAAATTGATCAAAAGCAGAAAAAAACAAGATAAATGCTGCACAGCAAAAACTGAAAACTCTAACTGATACTTGCTGTTACTGGTGCTCTTGATCCAGGGGAGTCCCTGTGAATGACAGACTCCAAAGTCAGCAAAAGAAACGGAGGATTCAGGGCTCTACGGATTTAAAGAATTTATTATATCAAATACACAATATTTCAACCATCAAAAAGTGGTCTTTCTCACTTGAGAAAGACCACTTTTTGATGGTTGAAACGTTGTGTATTTGATATAATAAATTCTTTAAATCCGTAGAGCCCTGAACCCTCTGTTTAAAATTGATCAAAAGACATGATTTTTTGAGTGAGTTGCAAAGTTCAAATGTGTTGGAATATTTTATTCTATGCTTAAGGCATTTAAAATCTCTTTAATATTAACATCAAGATTTGTTCCTTCATATTTACTTTAACTGTGTTACTCAAATCTTCAATGTGGTTTTAGCATGTTTTCCTTTAGCTTGCTATGTAATTGGCAAAAAAAGAAGATTCTTTATTCCTCTTCTATGTTGTCATTTATGATTGCCCACTCTGATAAAGCATAAAGCATAAAGCAAGTAAAACTGAAAGAAAAGGTGGTCGTACATGCAAAACTTCTTTCAGCACTCTTGGTTTCTACCACATACAAGATCCACTCGCCTATAGCAATAAGAGAATTTATTCAATTGAAGACTCTGGTGAAATAGCATGGGGTTGTGCTACAGTGAGGATTAACTCTTAAGAGGGATTTATACTTGTTTGGATTTAAAAACAAAACGTAGAAAGCTTTTGTTCCACCACCGCCATTCAGGTGCAAATTGTGTTTGAAAAAATATTTCAGGCTTGATTGAAAGGTAGAATGTGACTTTGCTAGGGTGAATTTTAACTCTGAATGAGGTTTTGTATTGAGTTTAGATTTGTTTATTAATCATTCTCAGGGGGTAGGTGGAGGAAATGTAATAACAACAGATTATGAGAGAGGTGAGAAGTGGTTTACATATGGTGAGCAAGATACGAATGTGAGAGGTGAATAGTTGGGTTAAGAAGGGGGGATAGGCTGACCCCTACTTAGTACAGATAGACAGGATGCTCATTAAAGATTGCCTTTTTAGGATATATACATCTGGAAATATATGTATCCTCTAGACCCAAATAATGAGTAGCATTGGCTCCACTGGTGTATTTTGATTTGAAAAAAGGAAGAATGTGCTTGGACAGCTCTCATTTTTTTATTTTTTTAAATCATACATCATCAATTACCAATATCTTCTTGCCCACATTGAGACACCTATTGAATTTGACTGCTTTACATGCACTCCAATGTAAGCCAAATAGCAAAATGCGGAAATGTTGTTTTTAATGTAAAAGATTACATTTTGCAATTTACATCCATAGGCCTTTTATTTAACATTGTATACATTCAAACAATGCTATTGGTTGATGAAACAAAAAAAGGGTTTGCTTCAGGTGAGGCTTGAACTCACAACCTCGGCATAGCTTAGCATATACTGACATATAAATACCATGCGCTAACCGATTACGCCACTGGAGCATGTTCCTGTAATTATCCATGTTCTTCTTGCCCCAATTACCCACCAACTCTGCTCTTTTAATCTCTGACATCCAAGTTAGATCATTGTCCCATTACTCCTTTTAACCCCTTTTCTTGTTTTCTGCCTCAGATCTGTTTCATACAGTACATTGATTGTGGTTAACAAAAAGTATTTCTCGTCATTGTTCAAAAACCTAATAGAAGCAACATTTTGCAAAGATAATGTTGTTTAAACAATGTGTACAAACAAGTCATGTATTTCTCTTTATGAAAATGTTCTCATGGTTATTTAGTTCATATTGGTCATCATTCATTAGTGAGTGTTACCCATATCTGCTCAAGAGCTATCTGTGTGACTGTATTCAGTACTAGCAGCTATGTAGTCATTTCCGAGTGGTTAAGGCGATGGACTTGAAATCCATTGGGGTTTCCCCACGCAGGTTCAAATCCTACTGACTACGTTGACTTTTTCAGTGGTAACGTGTTATTAAAAACTTCACTGCACTTTGCATTTTGTTTGTATCTGCTTGGCAAAGCAATCTTTACTTACTGGAATATGTGGCACACCAAAGAAGAAAACACTCTGAATTCTTCAAACATTTTCCAAGTTATACATTTTAGGGTTCTGCTGGCTGTAAAACATTTAATAAAGAACTCCATTTCAATAAATGCATTGTCTTCTATTGATAAGTATCTCTATGCTGCAACATAGTGCTAAGAGGTCATTTGTGTGCAATACTTTGCACAACATAAAATAGTGGAGAAACGGCTTACCCTTACAGAAATAACTTAAGGTGACAAAGGATAATGAGCACTTTAGTGTGAGAGTGAGGGAATTCTTCCACTTTATAATTACAGATAATATTTGAATTCTTCTTAAGGACTGTGCTAAGTACTGCATGTATTGAGATGTGTACATTCTTTACAGTCTGACAAAACTATATTGTTTAAATATAATGGGAATAATCAATGTTATAGTTCAACTGCTTATCACACTTCAGCACAAATAGCTTTTTGTTATGAAAAAGCATTTGTAATGTTTTATTGTTATCATTCACAAAAGATAAGCAGGGCTTTCTAAACCTGTTGAAGAAATAACCAACTTAGCATGAATTTTACTGAAAAGTGGTCATTAATGTACTGTAATAATTGTACTGTAACTTCCTGAAGTTTACAGGAAATTAATCAAATGTAAACTTTATGGAATCTTTTGTGAAACAGAATGATTCTCATTAAGAACAAATGTACTTTGTACTTTGATATTAAATTCAGAGACAGAACATGTTATATTAAAATCAGATTTATTTTTTGGGGAGGTTCAATATGATCTTATAGGGGTTCTGTATGTTTTTGTCTTGCAGATTAACAATATTGAATACCTAATACTTGGACATGTTTATTTTGTTGATACTTTTGCCATAGTCTGCATATTGATAGTTCCCTCTAGATACCCAAGAGATCAATGTTGGTATCCCTCCACCCTTTGTATGTCAAAATTGATCAAAAGCAGAAAAAAACAAGATAAATGCTGCACAGCAAAAACTGAAAACTCTAACTGATACTTGCTGTTACTGGTGCTCTTGATCCAGGGGAGTCCCTGTGAATGACAGACTCCAAAGTCAGCAAAAGAAACGGAGGATTCAGGGCTCTACGGATTTAAAGAATTTATTATATCAAATACACAATATTTCAACCATCAAAAAGTGGTCTTTCTCACTTGAGAAAGACCACTTTTTGATGGTTGAAACGTTGTGTATTTGATATAATAAATTCTTTAAATCCGTAGAGCCCTGAACCCTCTGTTTAAAATTGATCAAAAGACATGATTTTTTGAGTGAGTTGCAAAGTTCAAATGTGTTGGAATATTTTATTCTATGCTTAAGGCATTTAAAATCTCTTTAATATTAACATCAAGATTTGTTCCTTCATATTTACTTTAACTGTGTTACTCAAATCTTCAATGTGGTTTTAGCATGTTTTCCTTTAGCTTGCTATGTAATTGGCAAAAAAAGAAGATTCTTTATTCCTCTTCTATGTTGTCATTTATGATTGCCCACTCTGATAAAGCATAAAGCATAAAGCAAGTAAAACTGAAAGAAAAGGTGGTCGTACATGCAAAACTTCTTTCAGCACTCTTGGTTTCTACCACATACAAGATCCACTCGCCTATAGCAATAAGAGAATTTATTCAATTGAAGACTCTGGTGAAATAGCATGGGGTTGTGCTACAGTGAGGATTAACTCTTAAGAGGGATTTATACTTGTTTGGATTTAAAAACAAAACGTAGAAAGCTTTTGTTCCACCACCGCCATTCAGGTGCAAATTGTGTTTGAAAAAATATTTCAGGCTTGATTGAAAGGTAGAATGTGACTTTGCTAGGGTGAATTTTAACTCTGAATGAGGTTTTGTATTGAGTTTAGATTTGTTTATTAATCATTCTCAGGGGGTAGGTGGAGGAAATGTAATAACAACAGATTATGAGAGAGGTGAGAAGTGGTTTACATATGGTGAGCAAGATACGAATGTGAGAGGTGAATAGTTGGGTTAAGAAGGGGGGATAGGCTGACCCCTACTTAGTACAGATAGACAGGATGCTCATTAAAGATTGCCTTTTTAGGATATATACATCTGGAAATATATGTATCCTCTAGACCCAAATAATGGGTAGCATTGGCTCCACTGGTGTATTTTGGTTTGAAAAAAAGGAAGAATTTGCTTGGACAGCTCTCATTTTTTTATTTTTTTAAATCATACATCATCAATTACCAATATCTTCTTGCCCACATTGAGACACCTATTGAATTTGACTGCTTTACATGCACTCCAATGTAAGCCAAATAGCAAAATGCGGAAATGTTGTTTTTAATGTAAAAGATTACATTTTGCAATTTACATCCATAGGCCTTTTATTTAACATTGTATACATTCAAACAATGCTATTGGTTGATGAAACAAAAAAGGGGTTTGCATCAGGTGAGGCTTGAACTCACAACCTCGGCATAGCTTAGCATATACTGACATATAAGTACCGTGCGCTAACCGATTACGCCACTGGAGCATGTTCCTGTAATGATCCATGTTCTTCTTGCCCCAATTACCCACCAACTCTGCTCTTTTAATCTCTGACATCCAAGTTAGATCATTGTCCCATTACTCCTTTTAACCCCTTTTCTTGTTTTCTGCCTCAGATCTGTTTCATACTGTACATTGATTGTGGTTAACAAAAAGTATTTCTCGTCATTGTTCAAAAACCCAATAGAAGCAACATTTTGCAAAGATAATGTTGTTTAAACAATGTGTACAAACAAGTCATGTATTTCTCTTTATGAAAATGTTCTCATGGTTATTTAGTTCATATTGGTCATCATTCATTGGTGAGTGTTACCCATATCCGCTCAAGAGCTATCTGTGTGACTGTATTCAGTACTAGCAGCTATGTAGTCATGGCCGAGTGGTTAAGGCGATGGAATTGAAATCCATTGGGGTTTCCCCGCGCAGGTTCAAATCCTGCTGACTACGTTGACTTTTTCAGTGCTAACGTGTTATTAAAAACTTCACTGCACTTTGCATTTTGTTTGTATCTGCTTGGCAAAGCAATCTTTACTTACTGGAATATGTGGCACACTAAAGAAGAAAACACTCTGAATTCTTCAAACATTTTCCAAGTTATACATTTTAGGGTGCTGCTGGCTGTAAAACATTTAATAAAGAACTCCATTTCAATAAATGCATTGTCTTCTATTGATAAGTATCTCTATGCTGCAACATAGTGCTAAGAGGTCATTTGTGTGCAATACTTTGCACAACATAAAATAGATTAGAAACGGCTTACCCTTACAGAAATAACTTAAGGTGACAAAGGATAATGAGCACTTTAGTGTGAGAGTGAGGGAATTCTTCCACTTTATAATTACAGATAATATTTGAATTCTTCTTAAGGACTGTGCTAAGTACTGCATGTATTGAGATGTGTACATTCTTTACAGTCTGCCAAAACTATATTGTTTAAATATAATGGGAATAATCAATGGTATAGTTCAACTGCTTATCACACTTCAGCACAAATAGCTTTTTGTTATGAAAAAGCATTTGTAATGTTTTATTGTTATCATTCACAAAAGATAAGCAGGGCTTTCTAAACCTGTTGAAGAAATAACCAACTTAGCATGAATTTTACTGAAAAATGGTCATTAATGTACTGTAATAATTGTACTGTAACTTCCTGAAGTTTACAGAAAATTAAGAAATTAATCAAATGTAAACTTTATGGAATCTTTTGTGAAACAGAATGATTCTCATTAAGAACAAATGTACTTTATACTTTGATATTAAATTCAGAGACAGAACATTTTATATTAAAATCAGATTTATTTTTTTGGGGGCTTCAATATGATCTTATAGGGGTCCTGTATGTTTTTGTCTTGCAGATTAACAATATTGAATACCTAATTCGTGGACATGTTTATTTTGTTGATACTTTTGCCATAGTCTGCATATTGTTAGTTCCCTCTAGATACCCAAGAGATCAATGTTGGTATCCCTCCACCCTTTGTATGTCAAAATTGATCAAAAGCAGTAAAAAAACAAGATAAATGCTGCAAAGCAAAAACTGAAAACTCTAACTGATACTTGCTGTTACTGGTGCTCCTGATCCAGGGGAGTTCCTGTGAATGACAGACTCCAAAGTCAGCAAAAGAAACGGAGGATTCAGGGCTCTACGGATCTAAAGAATTTATTATATCAAATGCACAACGTTTCAACCATCAAAAAGTGGTCTTTCTCAAGTGAGAACCGTCTGTTTAAAATTGAACAAAAGACATGATTTTTTGAGTGAGTTACAAAGTTCAAATGTGTTGGAATATTTTATTCTATGCTTAAGGCATTTAAAATATCTTTAATATTAACATCAAGCCTTGTTCCTTCATATTTACTTTAACTATGTTACTCAAATCTTCAATGTTGTTTTAGCATGTTTTCCTTTAGCTTGCTATGTAATTGGCAAAAAAAGAAGATTCTTTATTCCTCTTCTATGTTGTCATTTATGATTGCCCACTTTGATAAAGCATAAAGCATAAAGCAAGTAAAACTGAAAGAAAAGGTGGTCGTACATGCAAAACTTCTTTCAGCACTCTTGGTTTCTACCACATACAAGATCCACTCGCCTATAGCAATAAGATAATTTATTAAATTGAAGACTCTGGTGAAATAGCATGGGGTTGTGCTACAGTGAGGATTAACTCTTAAGAGGGATTTATACTTGTTTGGATTTAAAAACAAAACGTAGAAAGCTTTTGTTCCACCACCGCCATTGAGGTGCAAATTGTGTTTGAAAAAATATTTCAGGCTTGATTGAAAGGTAGAATGTGGCTTTGCTAGGGTGAATTTTAACTCTTAATGGGGTTTTGTATTGAGTTTAGATTTGTTTATTAATCATTCTCAGGGGGTAGGTGGAGGAAATGTAATAACAACAGATTATGAGAGAGGTGAGAAGTGGTTTACATATGATGAACAAGATACGAATGTGAGAGGTGAATAATTGGGTTAAGAAGGGGGGATAGGCTGACCCTTACTTAGTACAGATAGACAGGATGCTCATTAAAGATTGCCTTTTTAGGATATATAAATCTGGAAATATATGTATCCTCTAGACCCAAATAATGAGTAGCATTGGCTCCACTGGTGTATTTTGATTTGAAAAAAGGAAGAATGTGCTTGGACAGCTCTCATTTTTTTATTTTTTTAAATCATACATCATCAATTACCAATATCTTCTTGCCCACATTGAGACACCTATTGAATTTGACTGCTTTACATGCACTCCAATGTAAGCCAAATAGCAAAATGCGGAAATGTTGTTTTTAATGTAAAAGATTACATTTTGCAATTTACATCCATAGGCCTTTTATTTAACATTGTATACATTCAAACAATGCTATTGGTTGATGAAACAAAAAAAGGGTTTGCTTCAGGTGAGGCTTGAACTCACAACCTCAGCATAGCTTAGCATATACTGACATATAAGTACCGTGCGCTAACCGATTACGCCACTGGAGCATGTTCCTGTAATGTTCCATGTTCTTCTTGCCCCAATTACCCTGCAACTCTGCTCTTTTAATCTCTGACATCCAAGTTAGATCATTGTCCCATTACTCCTTTTAACCCCTTTTCTTGTTTTCTGCCTCAGATCTGTTTCATACTGTACATTGATTGTGGTTAACAAAAAGTATTTCTCGTCATTGTTCAAAAACCCAATAGAAGCAACATTTTGCAAAGATAATGTTGTTTAAACAATGTGTACAAACAAGTCATGTATTTCTCTTTATGAAAATGTTCTCATGGTTATTTAGTTCATATTGGTCATCATTCATTAGTGAGTGTTACCCATATACGCTCAAGAGCTATCTGTGTGACTGTATTCAGTACTACCAGCTATGTAGTCATGGCCGAGTGGTTAAGGCGATGGACTTGAAATCCATTGGGGTTTCCCCGCGCAGGTTCAAATCCTGCTGACTACGTTGACTTTTTCAGTGGTAACGTGTTATTAAAAACTTCACTGCACTTTGCATTTTGTTTGTATCTGCTTGGCAAAGCAATCTTTACTTACTGGAATATGTGGCACACTAAAGAAGAAAACACTCTGAATTCTTCAAACATTTTCCAAGTTATACATTTTAGGGTGCTGCTGGCTGTAAAACATTTAATAAAGAACTCCATTTCAATAAATGCATTGTCTTCTATTGATAAGTATCTCTATGCTGCAACATAGTGCTAAGAGGTCATTTGTGTGCAATACTTTGCACAACATAAAATAGAGGAGAAACGGCTTACCCTTACAGAAATAACTTAAGGTGACAAAGGATAATGAGCACTTTAGTGTGAGAGTGAGGGAATTCTTCCACTTTATAATTACAGATAATATTTGAATTCTTCTTAAGGACTGTGATAAGTACTGCATGTATTGTACATTCTTTACAGTCTGCCAAAACTATATTGTTTAAATATAATGGGAATAATCAATGTTATAGTTCAACTGCTTATCACACTTCAGCACAAATAGCTTTTTGTTATGAAAAAGCATTTGTAATGTTTTATTGTTATCATTCACAAAAGATAAGCAGGGCTTTCTAAACCTGTTGAAGAAATAACCAACTTAGCATGAATTTTACTGAAAAATGGTCATTAATGTACTGTAATAATTGTACTGTAACTTCCTGAAGTTTACAGAAAATTAAGAAATTAATCAAATGTAAACTTTATGGAATCTTTTGTGAAACAGAATGATTCTCATTAAGAACAAATGTACTTTGTACTTTGATATTAAATTCAGAGACAGAACATGTTATATTAAAATCAGATTTATTTTTTGGGGAGGTTCAATATGATCTTATAGGGGTTCTGTATGTTTTTGTCTTGCAGATTAACAATATTGAATACCTAATACTTGGACATGTTTATTTTGTTGATACTTTTGCCATAGTCTGCATATTGATAGTTCCCTCTAGATACCCAAGAGATCAATGTTGGTATCCCTCCAATCTTTGTATATCAAAATTGATCAAAAGCAGAAAAAAACAAGATAAATGCTGCACACCAAAAACTGAAAACTGTAACTGATACTTGTTGTTACTGGTGCTCTTGATCCAGGGGAGTCCCTGTGAATGACAGACTCCAAAGTCAGCAAAAAAAAACAGAGGGTTCAGGGCTCTACGGATTTAAAGAATTTATTAAATCAAATACACAACGTTTCAACCATCAAAAAGTGGTCTTTCTCACTTGAGAAAGACCACTTTTTGATGGTTGAAACGTTGTGTATTTGATATAATAAATTCTTTAAATCCGTAGAGCCCTGAACCCTCTGTTTAAAATTGATCAAAAGACATGATTTTTTGAGTGAGTTGCAAAGTTCAAATGTGTTGGAATATTTTATTCTATGCTTAAGGCATTTAAAATATCTTTAATATTAACATCAAGTATTGTTCCTTCATATTTACTTTAACTGTGTTACTCAAATCTTCAATGTGGTTTTAGCATGTTTTCCTTTAGCTTGCTATGTAATTGGCAAAAAAAAGAAGATTCTTTATTCCTCTTCTATGTTGTCATTTATGATTGCCCACTCTGATAAAGCATAAAGCATAAAGCAAGTAAAACTGAAAGAAAAGGTGGTCGTACATGCAAAACTTCTTTCAGCACTCTTGATTTCTACCACATACAAGAGCCACTCGCCTATAGCAATAAGAGAATTTATTCAATTGAAGACTCTGGTGAAATAGCATGGGGTTGTGCTACAGTGAGGATTAACTCTTAAGAGGGATTTATACTTGTTTGGATTTAAAAACAAAACGTAGAAAGCTTTTGTTCCAGCACCGCCATTCAGGTGCAAATTGTGTTTGAAAAAATATTTCAGGCTTGATTGAAAGGTAGAATGTGACTTTGCTAGGGTGAATTTTAACTCTTAATGAGGTTTTGTATTTATTAATCATTTTCAGGGGGTAGGTGGAGGAAATGTAATAACAACAGATTATGAGAGAGGTGAGAAGTGGTTTACATATGGTGAGCAAGATACGAATGTGAGAGGTGAATAGTTGGGTTAAGAAGGAGGATAGGCTGACCCCTACTTAGTACAGATAGACAGGATGCTCATTAAAGATTGCCTTTTTAGGATATATACATCTGGAAATATATGTATCCTCTAGACCCAAATAATGGGTAGCATTGGCTCCACTGGTGTATTTTGGTTTGAAAAAAGGAAGAATTTGCTTGGACAGCTCTCATTTTTTTATTTTTTTAAATCATACATCATCAATTACCAATATCTTCTTGCCCACATTGAGACACCTATTGAATTTGACTGCTTTACATGCGCTCCAATGTGAGCCAAATAGCAAAATGCGGAAATGTTGTTTTTAATGTAAAAGATTACATTTAACAATTTACATCCATAGGCCTTTTATTTAACATTGTATACATTCAAACAATGCTATTGGTGTTTCCCCGCGCAGGTTCAAATCCTGCTGACTATGTTGACTTTTTCAGTGGTAACGTGTTATTAAAAACTTCACTGCACTTTGCATTTTGTTTGTATCTGCTTGGCAAAGCAATCTTTACTTACTGGAATATGTGGCACACTAAAGAAGAAAACACTCTGAATTCTTCAAACATTTTCCAAGTTATACATTTTAGGGTGCTGCTGGCTGTAAAACATTTAATAAAGAACTCCATTTCAATAAATGCATTGTCTTCTATTGATAAGTATCTCAATGCTGCAACATAGTGCTAAGAGTTCATTTGTGTGCAATACTTTGCACAACATAAAATAGAGGAGAAACGGCTTACCCCTACAGAAATAACTTAAGGTGACAAAGGATAATGAGCACTTTAGTGTGAGAGTGAGGGAATTCTTCCACTTTATAATTACAGATAATATTTGAATTCTTCTTAAGGACTGTGCTAAGTACTGCATGTATTGAGATGTGTACATTCTTTACAGTCTGCCAAAACTATATTGTTTAAATATAATGGGAATAATCAATGTTATAGTTCAACTGCTTATCACACTTCAGCACAAATAGCTTTTTGTTATGAAAAAGCATTTGTAATGTTTTATTGTTATCATTCACAAAAGATAAGCAGGGCTTTCTAAACCTGTTGAAGAAATAAACAACTTAGCTTGAATTTTACTGAAAAATGGTCATTATTGTACTGTAATAATTGTACTGTAACTTCCTGAAGTTTACAGAAAATTAAGAAATTAATCAAATGTAAACTTTATGGAATCTTTTGTGAAACAGAATGATTCGCATTAAGAACAAATGTACTTTGTACTTTGATATTAAATTCAGAGACAGAACATTTTATATTAAAATCAGATTTATTTTTTTGGGGGGTTCAATATGATCTTTTAGGGGTTCTGTATGTTTTTGTCTTGCAGATTAACAATATTGAATACCTAATTCTTGAACATGTTTATTTTGTTGATACTTTTGCCATAGTCTGCATATTGATAGTTCCCTCTAGATACCCAAGAGATCAATGTTGGTATCCCTCCAACCTTTGTATGTCAAAATTGATCAAAAGCAGAAAAAAACAAGATAAATGCTGCACACCAAAAACTGAAAACTCTAACTGATACTTGTTGTTACTGGTGCTCTTGATCCAGGGGAGTCCCTGTGAATGACAGACTCCAAAGTCAGCAAAAAAAACAGAGGGTTCAGGGCTCTACGGATTTAAAGAATTTATTAAATCAAATACACAACGTTTCAACCATCAAAAAGTGGTCTTTCTCACTTGAGAAAGACCACTTTTTGATGGTTGAAACGTTGTGTATTTGATATAATAAATTCTTTAAATCCGTAGAGCCCTGAACCCTCTGTTTAAAATTGATCAAAAGACATGATTTTTTGAGTGAGTTGCAAAGTTCAAATGTGTTGGAATATTTTATTCTATGCTTAAGGCATTTAAAATATCTTTAATATTAACATCAAGCCTTGTTCCTTCATATTTACTTTAATTGTGTTACTCAAATCTTCAATGTGGTTTTAGCATGTTTTCCTTTAGCTTGCTATGTAATTGGCAAAAAAAAGAAGATTCTTTATTCCTCTTCTATGTTGTCATTTATGATTGCCCACTCTGATAAAGCATAAAGCATAAAGCAAGTAAAACTGAAAGAAAAGGTGTTCGTACATGCAAAACTTCTTTCAGCACTCTTGGTTTCTACCACATACAAGATCCACTCGCCTATAGCAATAAGAGAATTTATTCAATTGAAGACTCTGGTGAGATAGCATGGGGTTTGTGCTACAATGAGGATTAACTCTTAAGAGGGATTTATACTTGTTTGGATTTAAAAACAAAACGTAGAAAGCTTTTGTTCCACCACCGCCATTCAGGTGCAAATTGTGTTTGAAAAAATATTTCAGGCTTGATTGAAAGGTAGAATGTGACTTTGCTTTTAACTTCCTGAAGTTTACAGAAAATTAAGAAATTAATCAAATGTAAACTTTATGGAATCTTTTGTGAAACAGAATGATTCGCATTAAGAACAAATGTACTTTGTACTTTGATATTAAATTCAGAGACAGAACATTTTATATTAAAATCAGATTTATTTTTTTGGGGGGTTCAATATGATCTTTTAGGGGTTCTGTATGTTTTTGTCTTGCAGATTAACAATATTGAATACCTAATTCTTGGACATGTTTATTTTGTTGATACTTTTGCCATAGTCTGCATATTGATAGTTCCCTCTAGATACCCAAGAGATCAATGTTGGTATCCCTCCAACCTTTGTATGTCAAAATTGATCAAAAGCAGAAAAAAAACAAGATAAATGCTGCACACCAAAAACTGAAAACTGTAACTGATACTTGTTGTTACTGGTGCTCTTGATCCAGGGGAGTCCCTGTGAATGACAGACTCCAAAGTCAGCAAAAAAAACAGAGGGTTCAGGGCTCTACGGATTTAAAGAATTTATTAAATCAAATACACAACGTTTCAACCATCAAAAAGTGGTCTTTCTCACTTGAGAAAGACCACTTTTTGATGGTTGAAACGTTGTGTATTTGATATAATAAATTCTTTAAATCCGTAGAGCCCTGAACCCTCTGTTTAAAATTGATCAAAAGACATGATTTTTTGAGTGAGTTGCAAAGTTCAAATGTGTTGGAATATTTTATTCTATGCTTAAGGCATTTAAAATATCTTTAATATTAACATCAAGCCTTGTTCCTTCATATTTACTTTAATTGTGTTACTCAAATCTTCAATGTGGTTTTAGCATGTTTTCCTTTAGCTTGCTATGTAATTGGCAAAAAAAAGAAGATTCTTTATTCCTCTTCTATGTTGTCATTTATGATTGCCCACTCTGATAAAGCATAAAGCATAAAGCAAGTAAAACTGAAAGAAAAGGTGTTCGTACATGCAAAACTTCTTTCAGCACTCTTGGTTTCTACCACATACAAGATCCACTCGCCTATAGCAATAAGAGAATTTATTCAATTGAAGACTCTGGTGAGATAGCATGGGGTTTGTGCTACAATGAGGATTAACTCTTAAGAGGGATTTATACTTGTTTGGATTTAAAAACAAAACGTAGAAAGCTTTTGTTCCACCACCGCCATTCAGGTGCAAATTGTGTTTGAAAAAATATTTCAGGCTTGATTGAAAGGTAGAATGTGACTTTGCTTTTAACTTCCTGAAGTTTACAGAAAATTAAGAAATTAATCAAATGTAAACTTTATGGAATCTTTTGTGAAACAGAATGATTCGCATTAAGAACAAATGTACTTTGTACTTTGATATTAAATTCAGAGACAGAACATTTTATATTAAAATCAGATTTATTTTTTTGGGGGGTTCAATATGATCTTTTAGGGGTTCTGTATGTTTTTGTCTTGCAGATTAACAATATTGAATACCTAATTCTTGGACATGTTTATTTTGTTGATACTTTTGCCATAGTCTGCATATTGATAGTTCCCTCTAGATACCCAAGAGATCAATGTTGGTATCCCTCCAACCTTTGTATGTCAAAATTGATCAAAAGCAGAAAAAAAACAAGATAAATGCTGCACACCAAAAACTGAAAACTGTAACTGATACTTGTTGTTACTGGTGCTCTTGATCCAGGGGAGTCCCTGTGAATGACAGACTCCAAAGTCAGCAAAAAAACCAGAGGGTTCAGGGCTCTACGGATTTAAAGAATTTATTAAAACAAATACACAACGTTTCAACCATCAAAATGTGGTCTTTCTCACTTGAGAAAGACCACTTTTTGATGGTTGAACGTTGTGTATTTGATATAATAAATTCTTTAAATCCGTAGAGCCCTGAACCCTCTGTTTAAAATTGATCAAAAGACATGATTTTTTGAGTGAGTTGCAAAGTTCAAATGTGTTGGAATATTTTATTCTATGCTTAAGGCATTTAAAATATCTTTAATATTAACATCAAGCTTTGTTCCTTCATATTTACTTTAACTGTGTTACTCAAATCTTCAATGTGGTTTTAGCATGTTTTCATTTAGCTTGCTATGTAATTGGCAAAAAAAAGAAGATTCTTTATTCCTCTTCTATGTTGTCATTTATGATTGCCCACTCTGATAAAGCATAAAGCATAAAGCAAGTAAAACTGAAAGAAAAGGTGGTTGTACATGCAAAACTTCTTTCAGCACTCTTGGTTTCTACCACATACAAGATCCACTCGCCTATAGCAATAAGAGAATTTATTCAATTGAAGACTCTGGTGAAATAGCATGGGGTTGTGCTACAGTGAGGATTAACTCTTAAGAGGGATTTATACTTGTTTGGATTTAAAAACAAAACGTAGAAAGCTTTTGTTCCACCACCGCCATTCAGGTGCAAATTGTGTTTGAAAAAATATTTCAGGCTTGATTGAAAGGTGGAATGTGACTTTGCTAGGGTGAATTTTAACTCTTAATGGGGTTTTGTATTGAGTTTAGATTTGTTTATTAATCATTCTCAGGGGGTAGGTGGAGGAAATGTAATAACAACAGATTATGAGATAGGTGAGAAGTGGTTTACATATGGTGAGCAAGATACGAATGTGAGAGGTGAATAGTTGGGTTAAGAAGGGGGGATAGGCTGACCCCTACTTAGTACAGATAGACAGGATGCTCATTAAAGATTGCATTTTTAGGATATATACATCTGGAAATATATGTATCCTCTAGACCCAAATAATGGGTAGCATTGGCTCCACTGGTGTATTTTGGTTTGAAAAAAGGAAGAATTTGCTTGGACAGCTCTCATTTTTTTATTTTTTTAAATCATACATCATCAATTACCAATATCTTCTTGCCCACATTGAGACACCTATTGAATTTGACTGCTTTACATGCGCTCCAATGTAAGCCAAATAGCAAAATGCGGAAATGTTGTTTTTAATGTAAAAGATTACATTTTACAATTTACATCCATAGGCCTTTTATTTAACATTGTATACATTCAAACAATGCTATTGGTTGATGAAACAAAAAAAGGGTTTGCTTCAGGTGAGGCTTGAACTCACAACCTCGGCATAGCTTAGCATATACTGACATATAAGTACCGTGCGCTAACCGATTACGCCACTGGAGCATGTTCCTGTAATGATCCATCTTTTTCTTGCCCCAATTGCCCTCCAACTCTGCTCTTTTAATCTCTGACATCCAAGTTAGATCATTTTCCCATTACTCCTTTTAACCCCTTTTCTTTTTTTCTGCCTCAGATCTGTTTCATACTGTACATTGAATGTGGTTAATAAAAAGTATTTCTCGTCATTTTTCAAAAACCCAATAGAAGCAACATTTTACAAAGATAATGTTGTTTAAACAATGTGTACAAACAAGTCATGTATTTCTCTTTATGAAAATGTTCTCATGGTTATTTAGTTCATATTGGTCATAATTCATTAGTGAGTGTTACCCAGATCCGCTCAAGAGCCATCTGTGTGACTGTATTCAGTACTACCAGCTATGTAGTCATGGCCGAGTGGTTAAGGCGATGGACTAGAAATCCATTGGGGTTTCCCCGCGCAGGTTCAAATCCTGCTGACTACGTTGACTTTTTCAGTGGTAACGTGTTATTAAAAACTTCACTGCACTTTGCATTTTGTTTGTATCTGCTTGGCAAAGCAATCTTTACTTACTGGAATATGTGGCACACTAAAGAAGAAAACACTCTGAATTCTTCAAACATTTTCCAAGTTATACATTTTAGGGTGCTGCTGGCTGTAAAACATTTAATAAAGAACTCCATTTCAATAAATGCATTGTCTTCTATTGATGAGTATCTCTATGCTGCAACATAGTGCTAAGAGGTCATTTGTGTGCAATACTTTGCACAACATAAAATAGAGGAGAAACGGCTTACCCCTACAGAAATAACTTAAGGTGACAAAGGATAATGAGCACTTTAGTGTGAGAGTGAGGGAATTCTTCCACTTTATAATTACAGATAATATTTGAATTCTTCTTAAGGACTGTGCTAAGTACTGCATGTATTGAGATGTGTACATTCTTTACAGTCTGCCAAAACTATATTGTTTAAATATAATGGGAATAATCAATGTTATAGTTCAACTGCTTATCACACTTCAGCACAAATAGCTTTTTGTTATGAAAAAGCATTTGTAATGTTTTATTGTTATCATTCACAAAAGATAAGCAGGGCTTTCTAAACCTGTTGAAGAAATAAACAACTTAGCTTGAATTTTACTGAAAAATGGTCATTAATGTACTGTAATAATTGTACTGTAACTTCCTGAAGTTTACAGAAAATTAAGAAATTAATCAAATGTAAACTTTATGGAATCTTTTGTGAAAAAGAATGATTCGCATTAAGAACAAATGTACTTTGTACTTTGATATTAAATTCAGAGACAGAACATTTTATATTAAAATCAGATTTAATTTTTTGGGGGGTTCAATATGATCTTTTAGGGGTTCTGTATGTTTTTGTCTTGCAGATTAACAAAATTGAATACCTAATTCTTGGACATGTTTATTTTGTTGATAGTTTTGCCATAGTCTGCATATTGATAGTTCCCTCTAGATACCCAAGAGATCAATGTTGGTATCCCTCCACCCTTTGTATGTCAATATTGATCAAAAGCAGAAAAAAACAAGATAAATGCTGCACAGCAAAAACTGAAAACTCTAACTTATACTTGTTGTTACTGGTGCTCTTGATCCAGGGGAGTCCCTGTGAATGACAGACTCCAAAGTCAGCAAAAAAAAACATAGGGTTCAGGGCTCTACGGATTTAAAGAATTTATTAAATCAAATACACAACGTTTCAACCATCAAAAAGTGGTCTTTCTCAAGTGAGAAAGACCACTTTTTGATGGTTGAAACGTTGTGTATTTGATATAATAAATTCTTTAAATCCGTAGAGCCCTGAACCCTCTGTTTAAAATTGATCAAAAGAAATGATTTTTTGAGTGAGTTGCAAAGTTCAAATGTGTTGGAATATTTTATTCTATGCTTAAGGCATTTAAAATATCTTTAAAATTAACATCAAGCCTTGTTCCTTCATATTTACTTTAACTGTGTTACTCAAATCTTCATTGTGGTTTTAGCATGTTTTCATTTAGCTTGCTATGTAATTGGCAAAAAAAAGAAGATTCTTTATTCCTCTTCTATGTTGTCATTTATGATTGCCCACTCTGATAAAGCATAAAGCATAAAGCAAGTAAATCTGAAAGAAAAGGTGGTCGTACATGCAAAACTTCTTTCAGCACTCTTGGTTTCTACCACATACAAGATCCACTCGCCTATAGCAATAAGAGAATTTATTCAATTGAAGACTCTGGTGAAATAGCATGGGGTTGTGCTACAGTGAGGATTAACTCTTAAGAGGGATTTATACTTGTTTGGATTTAAAAACAAAATGTTGAAAGCTTTTGTTCCACCACCGCCATTCAGGTGCAAATTGTGTTTGAAAAAATATTTCAGGCTTGATTGAAAGGTAGAATGTGACTTTGCTAGGGTGAATTTTAACTCTTAATGAGGTTTTGTATTGAGTTTAGATTTGTTTGAGTTTAGATCATTCTCAGGGGGTAGGTGGAGGAAATGTAATAACAACAGATTATGAGAGAGGTGAGAAGTGGTTTACATATGGTGAGCAAGATACGAATGTGAGAGGTGAATAGTTGGGTTAAGAAGGGGGGATAGGCTGACCCCTACTTAGTACAGATAGACAGGATGCTCATTAAAGATTGCCTTTTTAGGATATATACATCTGGAAATATATGTATCCTCTAGACCCAAATAATGGGTAGCTTTGGCTCCACTGGTGTATTTTGGTTTGAAAAAAGGAACAATTTGCTTGGACAGCTCTCATTTTTTTATTTTTTTAAATCATACATCATCAATTACCAATATCTTCTTGCCCACATTGAGACACCTATTGAATTTGACTGCTTTACATGCGCTCCAATGTAAGCCAAATAGCAAAATGCGGAAATGTTGTTTTTAATGTAAAAGATTACATTTTACAATTTACATCCATAGGCCTTTTATTTAACATTGTATACATTCAAACAATGCTATTGGTTGATGAAACAAAAAAAGGGTTTGCTTCAGGTGAGGCTTGAACTCACAACCTCGGCATAGCTTAGCATATACTGACATATAAGTACCGTGCGCTAACCGATTACGCCACTGGAGCATGTTCCTGTAATGATTCATCTTCTTCTTGCCCCAATTGCCCTCCAACTCTGCTCTTTTAATCTCTGACATCCAAGTTAGATCATTTTCCCATTACTCCTTTTAACCCCTTTTCTTTTTTTCTGCCTCAGATCTGTTTCATACTGTACATTGAATGTGGTTAATAAAAAGTATTTCTCGTCATTTTTCAAAAACCCAATAGAAGCAACATTTTACAAAGATAATGTTGTTTAAACAATGTGTACAAACAAGTCATGTATTTCTCTTTATGAAAATGTTCTCATGGTTATTTAGTTCATATTGGTCATAATTCATTAGTGAGTGTTACCCAGATCCGCTCAAGAGCCATCTGTGTGACTGTATTCAGTACTACCAGCTATGTAGTCATGGCCGAGTGGTTAAGGCGATGGACTAGAAATCCTTTGGGGTTTCCCCGCGCTGGTTCAAATCCTGCTGACTACGTTGACTTTTTCAGTGGTAACGTGTTATTAAAAACTTCACTGCACTTTGCATTTTGTTTGTATCTGCTTGGCAAAGCAATCTTTACTTACTGGAATATGTGGCACACTAAAGAAGAAAACACTCTGAATTCTTCAAACATTTTCCAAGTTATACATTTTAGGGTGCTGCTGGCTGTAAAACATTTAATAAAGAACTCCATTTCAATAAATGCATTGTCTTCTATTGATAAGTATCTCTATGCTGCAACATAGTGCTAAGAGGTCATTTGTGTGCAATACTTTGCACAACATAAAATAGAGGAGAAACGGCTTACCCCTACAGAAATAACTTAAGGTGACAAAGGATAATGAGCACTATAGTGTGAGAGTGAGGGAATTCTTCCACTTTATAATTACAGATAATATTTGAATTCTTCTTAAGGACTGTGCTAAGTACTGCATGTATTGAGATGTGTACATTCTTTACAGTCTGCCAAAACTATATTGTTTAAATATAATGGGAATAATCAATGTTATAGTTCAACTGCTTATTACACTTCAGCACAAATAGCTTTTTGTTATGAAAAAGCATTTGTAATGTTTTATTGTTATCATTCACAAAAGATAAGCAGGGCTTTCTAAACCTGTTGAAGAAATAAACAACTTAGCTTGAATTTTACTGAAAAATGGTCATTATTGTACTGTAATAATTGTACTGTAACTTCCTGAAGTTTACAGAAAATTAAGAAATTAATCAAATGTAAACTTTATGGAATAATTTGTGAAACAGAATGATTCGCATTAAGAACAAATGTACTTTGTACTTTGATATTAAATTCAGAGACAGAACATTTTATATTAAAATCAGATTTATTTTTTGGGGGGGTTCAATATGATCTTTTAGGGGTTCTGTATGTTTTTGTCTTGCAGATTAACAATATTGAATACCTAATTCTTGGACATGTTTATTTTGTTGATACTTTTGCCATAGTCTGCATATTGATAGTTCCCTCTAGATACCCAAGAGATCAATGTTGGTATCCCTCCAACCTTTGTATGTCAAAATTGATCAAAAGCAGAAAAAAAACAAGATAAATGCTGCACACCAAAAACTGAAAACTCTAACTGATACTTGTTGTTACTGGTGCTCTTGATCCAGGGGAGTCCCTGTGAATGACAGACTCCAAAGTCAGCAACAAAAAAAACAGAGGGTTCGGGGCTCTACGGATTTAAAGAATTTATTATATCAAATACACAACGTTTCAACCATCAAAAAGTGGTCTTTCTCAAGTGAGAAAGACCACTTTTTGATGGTTGAAACATTGTGTATTTGATATAATAAATTCTTTAAATCCGTAGAGCCCTGAACCCTCTGTTTAAAATTGATCAAAAGACATGATTTTTTGAGTGAGTTGCAAAGTTCAAATGTGTTGGAATATTTTATTCTATGCTTAAGGCATTTAAAATATCTTTAATATTAACATCAAGCCTTGTTCCTTCATATTTACTTTAACTGTGTTACTCAAATCTTCAATGTGGTTTTAGCATGTTTTCCTTTAGCTTGCTATGTAATTGGCAAAAAAAAGAAGATTCTTTATTCCTCTTCTATGTTGTCATTTATGATTGCCCACTCTGATAAAGCATAAAGCATAAAGCAAGTAAATCTGAAAGAAAATGTGGTCGTACATGCAAAACTTCTTTCAGCACTCTTGGTTTCTACCACATACAAGATCCACTCGCTTATAGCAATAAGAGAATTTATTCAATTAAAGATTCTGGTGAAATAGCATGGGGTTGTGCTACAGTGAGGATTAACTCTTAAGAGGGATTTATACTTGTTTGGATTTAAAAACAAAACGTAGAAAGCTTTTGTTCCACCACCGCCATTCAGGTGCAAATTGTGTTTGAAAAAATATTTCAGGCTTGATTGAAAGGTAGAATGTGACTTTGCTAGGGTGAATTTTAACTCTTAATGAGGTTTTGTATTGAGTTTAGATTTGTTTATTAATCATTCTCAGGGGGTAGGTGGAGGAAATGTAATAACAACAGATTATGAGAGAGGTGAGAAGTGGTTTACATATGGTGAGCAAGATACGAATGTGAGAGGTGAATAGTTGGGTTAAGAAGGGGGGATAGGCTGACCCCTACTTAGTACAGATAGACAGGATGCTCATTAAAGATTGCCTTTTTAGGATATATACATCTGGAAATATATGTATCCTCTAGACCAAATAATGGGTAGCATTGGCTCCACTGGTGTATTTTGGTTTGAAAAAAGGAAGAATTTGCTTGGACAGCTCTCATTTTTTTATTTTTTTAAATCATACATCATCAATTACCAATATCTTCTTGCCCACATTGAGACACCTATTGAATTTGACTGCTTTACATGCGCTCCAATGTAAGCCAAATAGCAAAATGCGGAAATGTTGTTTTTAATGTAAAAGATTACATTTTACAATTTACATCCATAGGCCTTTTATTTAACATTGTATATATTCAAACAATGCTATTGGTTGATGAAACAAAAAAAGGGTTTGCTTCAGGTGAGGCTTGAACTCACAACCTCGGCATAGCTTAGCATATACTGACATATAAGTACTGTGCGCTATCCGATTACGCCACTGGAGCATGTTCCTGTAATGATCTATCTTCTTCTTGCCCCAATTGCCCTCCAACTCTGCTCTTTTAATCTCTGACATCCAAGTTAGATCATTTTCCCATTACTCCTTTTAACCCCTTTTCTTTTTTTCTGCCTCAGATCTGTTTCATACTGTACATTGAATGTGGTTAACAAAAAGTATTTCTCGTCATTTTTCAAAAACCCAATAGAAGCAACATTTTACAAAGATAATGTTGTTTAAACAATGTGTACAAACAAGTCATGTATTTCTCTTTATGAAAATGTTCTCATGGTTATTTAGTTCATATTGGTCATCATTCATTAGTGAGTGTTACCCAGATCCGCTCAAGAGCCATCTGTGTGACTGTATTCAGTACTACCAGTAGTCATGGCCGAGTGGTTAAGGCGATGGACTAGAAATCCATTGGGGTTTCCCCTCGCAGGTTCAAATCCTGCTGACTACGTTGACTTTTTCAGTGGTAACGTGTTATTAAAAACTTCACTGCACTTTGCATTTTGTTTGTATCTGCTTGGCAAAGCAATCTTTACTTACTGGAATATGTGGCACACTAAAGAAGAAAACACTCTGAATTCTTCAAACATTATCCAAGTTATACATTTTAGGGTGCTTCTGGCTGTAAAACATTTAATAAAGAACTCCATTTCAATAAATGCATTGTCTTCTATTGATAAGTATCTCTATGCTGCAACATAGTGCTAAGAGGTCATTTGTGTGCAATACTTTGCACAACATAAAATAGAGGAGAAACGGCTTACCCTTACAGAAATAACTTAAGGTGACAACGGATAATGAGCACTTTAGTGTGAGAGTGAGGGAATTCTTCCACTTTATAATTACAGATAATATTTGAATTCTTCTTAAGGACTGTGCTAAGTACTGCATGTATTGAGATGTGTACATTCTTTACAGTCTGCCAAAACTATATTGTTTAAATATAATGGAAATAATCAATGTTATAGTTCAACTGCTTATCACACTTCAGCACACATAGCTTTTTGTTATGAAAAAGCATTTGTAATGTTTTATTGTTATCATTCACAAAAGATAAGCAGGGCTTTCTAAACCTGTTGAAGAAATAAACAACTTAGCTTGAATTTTACTGAAAAATGGTCATTAATATACTGTAATAATTGTACTGTAACTTCCTGAAGTTTACAGAAAATTAAGAAATTAATCAAATGTAAACTTTATGGAATAATTTGTGAAACAGAATGATTCGCATTAAGAACAAATGTACTTTGTACTTTGATATTAAATTCAGAGACAGAACATTTTATATTAAAATAAGATTTAATTTTTTTGGGGGTTCAATATGATCTTATACGGGTTCTGTATGTTTTTGTCTTGCAGATTAACAATATTGAATACCTAATTCTTGGACATGTATATTTTGTTGATACTTTTGCCATAGTCTGCATATTTATAGTTCCTTCTAGATACCCAAGAGATCAATGTTGGTATCCCTCCACCCTTTGTATGTCAAAATTGATCAAAAGCAGAAAAAAACAAGATAAATGCTGCACACCAAAAACTGAAAACTCTAACTGATACTTGCTGTTACTGGTGCTCTTGATCCAGGGGAGTCCCTGTGAATGACAGACTCCAAAGTCAGCAAAAAAAACAGAGGGTTCAGGGCTCTACGGATTTAAAGAATTTATTAAATCAAATACACAACGTTTCAACCATCAAAAAGTGGTCTTTCTCACTTGAGAAAGACCACTTTTTGATGGTTGAAACGTTGTGTATTTGATATAATAAATTCTTTAAATCCGTAGAGCCCTGAACCCTCTGTTTAAAATTGATCAAAAGACATGATTTTTTGAGTGAGTTGCAAAGTTCAAATGTGTTGGAATATTTTATTCTATGCTTAAGGCATTTAAAATATCTTTAATATTAACATCAAGCCTTGTTCCTTCATATTTACTTTAACTGTGTTACTCAAATCTTCAATGTGGTTTTAGCATGTTTTCCTTTAGCTTGCTATGTAATTGGCAAAAAAAAGAAGATTCTTTATTCCTCTTCTATGTTGTCATTTATGATTGCCCACTCTGATAAAGCATAAAGCATAAAGCAAGTAAAACTGAAAGAAAAGGTGGTCGTACATGCAAAACTTCTTTCAGCACTCTTGGTTTCTACCACATACAAGATCCACTCGCCTATAGCAATAAGAGAATTTATTCAATTGAAGACTCTGGTGAAATAGCATGGGGTTGTGCTACAGTGAGGATTAACTCTTAAGAGGGATTTATACTTGTTTGGATTTAAAAACAAAACGTAGAAAGCTTTTGTTCCACCACCGCCATTCAGGTGCAAATTGTGTTTGAAAAAATATTTCAGGCTTGATTGAAAGGCAGAATGTGACTTTGCTAGGGTGAATTTTAACTCTTAATGAGGTTTTGTATTTATTAATCATTCTCAGGGGGTAGGTGGAGGAAATGTAATAACAACAGATTATGAGATAGGTGAGAAGTGGTTTACATATGGTGAGCAAGATACGAATGTGAGAGGTGAATAGTTGGGTTAAGAAGGGGGGATAGGCTGACCCCTACTTAGTACAGATAGACAGGATGCTCATTAAAGATTGCCTTTTTAGGATATATACATCTGGAAATATATGTATCCTCTAGACCCAAATAATGGGTAGCATTGGCTCCACTGGTGTATTTTGGTTTGAAAAAAGGAAGAATTTGCTTGGACAGCTCTCATTTTTTTATTTTTTTAAATCATACATCATCAATTACCAATATCTTCTTGCCCACATTGAGACACCTATTGAATTTGACTGCTTTACATGCGCTCCAATGTAAGCCAAATAGCAAAATGCGGAAATGTTGTTTTTAATGTAAAAGATTACATTTTACAATTTACATCCATAGGCCTTTTATTTAACATTGTATACATTCAAACAATGCTATTGGTTGATGAAACAAAAAAAGGGTTTGCTTCAGGTGAGGCTTGAACTCACAACCTCGGCATAGCTTAGCATATACTGACATATAAGTACCGTGCGCTAACCGTGCTCTTTTAATCTCTGACATCCAAGTTAGATCATGTTCCCATTACTCCTTTTAACCCCTTTTCTTTTTTTCTGCCTCAGATCTGTTTCATACTGTACATTGAATGTGGTTAACACAAAGTATTTCTCGTCATTTTTCAAAAACCCAATAGAAGCAACATTTTACAAAGATAATGTTGTTTAAACAATGTGTACAAACAAGTCATGTATTTCACTTTATGAAAATGTTCTCCTGGTTATTTAGTTCATATTGGTCATCATTCATTTGTGAGTGTTACCCATATCCGCACAAGAGCCATCTGTGTGACTGTATTCAGTACTACCAGCTATGTAGTCATGGCCGAGTGGTTAAGGCGATGGACTAGAAATCCATTGTGGTTTCCCCGCGCAGGTTCAAATCCTGCTGACTACGTTGACTTTTTCAGTGGTAACGTGTTATTAAAAACTTCACTGCACTTTGCATTTTGTTTGTATCTGCTTGGCAAAGCAATCTTTACTTACTGGAATAAGTGGCACACTAAAGAAGAAAACACTCTGAATTCTTCAAACATTTTCCAAATTATACATTTAAGGGTGCTGCTGGCTGTAAAACATTTAATAAAGAACTCCATTTCAATAAATGCATTGTCTTCTATTGATAAGTATCTCTATGCTGCAACATAGTGCTAAGAGGTCATTTGTGTGCAATACTTTGCACAACATAAAATAGAGGAGAAACGGCTTACCCCTACAGAAATAACTTAAGGTGACAACGGATAATGAGCACTTTAGTGTGAGAGTGAGGGAATTCTTCCACTTTATAATTACAGATAATATTTGAATTCTTCTTAAGGACTGTGCTAAGTACTGCATGTATTGAGATGTGTACATTCTTTACAGTCTGCCAAAACTATATTGTTTAAATATAATGGAAATAATCAATGTTATAGTTCAACTGCTTATCACACTTCAGCACACATAGCTTTTTGTTATGAAAAAGCATTTGTAATGTTTTATTGTTATCATTCACAAAAGATAAGCAGGGCTTTCTAAACCTGTTGAAGAAATAAACAACTTAGCTTGAATTTTACTGAAAAATGGTCATTAATATACTGTAATAATTGTACTGTAACTTCCTGAAGTTTACAGAAAATTAAGAAATTAATCAAATGTAAACTTTATGGAATAATTTGTGAAACAGAATGATTCGCATTAAGAACAAATGTACTTTGTACTTTGATATTAAATTCAGAGACAGAACATTTTATATTAAAATAAGATTTAATTTTTTGGGGGGTTCAATATGATCTTATAGGGGTTCTGTATGTTTTTGTCTTGCAGATTAACAATATTGAATACCTAATTCTTGGACATGTTTATTTTGTTGATACTTTTGCCATAGTCTGCATATTGATAGTTCCTTCTAGATACCCAAGAGATCAATGTTGGTATCCCTCCACCCTTTGTATGTCAAAATTGATCAAAAGCAGAAAAAAACAAGATAAATGCTGCACACCAAAAACTGAAAACTCTAACTGATACTTGTTGTTACTGGTGCTCTTGATCCAGGGGAGTCCCTGTGAATGACAGACTCCAAAGTCAGCAAAAAAAAACAGAGGGTTCAGGGCTCTACGGATTTAAAGAACTTATTAAATCAAATACACAACGTTTCAACCATCAAAAAGTGGTCTTTCTCACTTGAGAAAGACCACTTTTTGATGGTTGAAACGTTGTGTATTTGATATAATACATTCTTTAAATCCGTAGAGCCCTGAACCCTCTGTTTAAAATTGATCAAAAGACATGATTTTTTGAGTGAGTTGCAAAGTTCAAATGTGTTGGAATATTTTATTCTATGCTTAAGGCATTTAAAATATCTTTAATATTAACATCAAGCCTTGTTCCTTCATATTTACTTTAACTGTGTTACTCAAATCTTCAATGTGGTTTTAGCATGTTTTCCTTTAGCTTGCTATGTAATTGGCAAAAAAAAGAAGATTCTTTATTCCTCTTCTATGTTGTCATTTATGATTGCCCACTCTGATAAAGCATAAAGCATAAAGCAAGTAAAACTGAAAGAAAAGGTGGTCGTACATGCAAAACTTCTTTCAGCACTCTTGGTTTCTACCACATACAAGATCCACTCGCCTATAGCAATAAGATAATTTATTCAATTGAAGACTCTGGTGAAATAGCATGGGGTTGTGCTACAGTGAGGATTAACTCTTAAGAGGGATTTATACTTGTTTGGATTTAAAAACAAAACGTAGAAAGCTTTTGTTCCACCACCGCCATTCAGGTGCAAATTGTGTTTGAAAAAATATTTCAGGCTTGATTGAAAGGCAGAATGTGACTTTGCTAGGGTGAATTTTAACTCTTAATGAGGTTTTGTATTGAGTTTAGATTTGTTTATTAATCATTCTCAGGGGGTAGGTGGAGGAAATGTAATAACAACAGATTATGAGATAGGTGAGAAGTGGTTTACATATGGTGAGCAAGATACGAATGTGAGAGGTGAATAGTTGGGTTAAGAAGGGGGGATAAGCTGACCCTTACTTAGTACAGATAGACAGGATGCTCATTAAAGATTGCCTTTTTAGGATATATACATCTGGAAATATATGTATCCTCTAGACCCAAATAATGGGTAGCATTGGCTCCACTGGTGTATTTTGGTTTGAAAAAAGGAAGAATTTGCTTGGACAGCTCTCATTTTTTTATTTTTTTAAATCATACATCATCAATTACCAATATCTTCTTGCCCACATTGAGACACCTATTGAATTTGACTGCTTTACATGCGCTCCAATGTAAGCCAAATAGCAAAATGCGGAAATGTTGTTTTTAATGTAAAAGATTACATTTTACAATTTACATCCATAGGCCTTTTATTTAACATTGTATACATTCAAACAATGCTATTGGTTGATGAAACAAAAAAAGGGTTTGCTTCAGGTGAGGCTTGAACTCACAACCTCGGCATAGCTTAGCATATACTGACATATAAGTACTGTGCGCTAACCGATTACGCCACTGGAGCATGTTCCTGTAATAATCCATCTTCTTCTTGCCCCAATTGCCCTCCAACTCTGCTCTTTTAATCTCTGACATCCAAGTTAGATCATTTTCCCATTACTCCTTTTAACCCCTTTTCTTTTTTTCTGCCTCAGATCTGTTTCATACTGTACATTGAATGTGGTTAACAAAAAGTATTTCTCGTCATTTTTCAAAAACCCAATAGAAGCAACATTTTACAAAGATAATGTTGTTTAAACAATGTGTACAAACAAGTCATGTATTTCACTTTATGAAAATGTTCTCATGGTTATTTAGTTCATATTGGTCATCATTCATTAGTGAGTGTTACCCATATCCGCTCAAGAGCCATCTGTGTGACTATACACTACCAGCTATGTAGTCATGGCCGAGTGGTTAAGGCGATGGACTAGAAATCCATTGGGGTTTCCCCTCGCAGGTTCAAATCCTGCTGACTACGTTGACTTTTTCAGTGGTAACGTGTTATTAAAAACTTCACTGCACTTTGCATTTTGTTTGTATCTGCTTGGCAAAGCAATCTTTACTTACTGGAATATGTGGCACACTAAAGAAGAAAACACTCTGAATTCTTCAAACATTATCCAAGTTATACATTTTAGGGTGCTGCTGGCTGTAAAACATTTAATAAAGAACTCCATTTCAATAAATGCATTGTCTTCTATTGATAAGTATCTCTATGCTGCAACATAGTGCTAAGAGGTCATTTGTGTGCAATACTTTGCACAACATAAAATAGAGGAGAAACGGCTTACCCTTACAGAAATAACTTAAGGTGACAACGGATAATGAGCACTTTAGTGTGAGAGTGAGGGAATTCTTCCACTTTATAATTACAGATAATATTTGAATTCTTCTTAAGGACTGTGCTAAGTACTGCATGTATTGAGATGTGTACATTCTTTACAGTCTGCCAAAACTATATTGTTTAAATATAATGGAAATAATCAATGTTATAGTTCAACTGCTTATCACACTTCAGCACACATAGCTTTTTGTTATGAAAAAGCATTTGTAATGTTTTATTGTTATCATTCACAAAAGATAAGCAGGGCTTTCTAAACCTGTTGAAGAAATAAACAACTTAGCTTGAATTTTACTGAAAAATGGTCATTAATATACTGTAATAATTGTACTGTAACTTCCTGAAGTTTACAGAAAATTAAGAAATTAATCAAATGTAAACTTTATGGAATAATTTGTGAAACAGAATGATTCGCATTAAGAACAAATGTACTTTGTACTTTGATATTAAATTCAGAGACAGAACATTTTATATTAAAATAAGATTTAATTTTTTGGGGGGTTCAATATGATCTTATAGGGGTTCTGTATGTTTTTGTCTTGCAGATTAACAATATTGAATACCTAATTCTTGGACATGTTTATTTTGTTGATACTTTTGCCATAGTCTGCATATTTATAGTTCCTTCTAGATACCCAAGAGATCAATGTTGGTATCCCTCCACCCTTTGTATGTCAAAATTGATCAAAAGCAGAAAAAAACAAGATAAATGCTGCACACCAAAAACTGAAAACTCTAACTGATACTTGCTGTTACTGGTGCTCTTGATCCAGGGGAGTCCCTGTGAATGACAGACTCCAAAGTCAGCAAAAAAAACAGAGGGTTCAGGGCTCTACGGATTTAAAGAATTTATTAAATCAAATACACAACGTTTCAACCATCAAAAAGTGGTCTTTCTCACTTGAGAAAGACCACTTTTTGATGGTTGAAACGTTGTGTATTTGATATAATAAATTCTTTAAATCCGTAGAGCCCTGAACCCTCTGTTTAAAATTGATCAAAAGACATGATTTTTTGAGTGAGTTGCAAAGTTCAAATGTGTTGGAATATTTTATTCTATGCTTAAGGCATTTAAAATATCTTTAATATTAACATCAAGCCTTGTTCCTTCATATTTACTTTAACTGTGTTACTCAAATCTTCAATGTGGTTTTAGCATGTTTTCCTTTAGCTTGCTATGTAATTGGCAAAAAAAAGAAGATTCTTTATTCCTCTTCTATGTTGTCATTTATGATTGCCCACTCTGATAAAGCATAAAGCATAAAGCAAGTAAAACTGAAAGAAAAGGTGGTCGTACATGCAAAACTTCTTTCAGCACTCTTGGTTTCTACCACATACAAGATCCACTCGCCTATAGCAATAAGAGAATTTATTCAATTGAAGACTCTGGTGAAATAGCATGGGGTTGTGCTACAGTGAGGATTAACTCTTAAGAGGGATTTATACTTGTTTGGATTTAAAAACAAAACGTAGAAAGCTTTTGTTCCACCACCGCCATTCAGGTGCAAATTGTGTTTGAAAAAATATTTCAGGCTTGATTGAAAGGCAGAATGTGACTTTGCTAGGGTGAATTTTAACTCTTAATGAGGTTTTGTATTGAGTTTAGATTTGTTTATTAATCATTCTCAGGGGGTAGGTGGAGGAAATGTAATAACAACAGATTACGAGAGAGGTGAGAAGTGGTTTACATATGGTGAGCAAGATACGAATGTGAGAGTTGAATAGTTGGGTTAAGAAGGGGGGATAGGCTGATCCCTACTTAGTACAGATAGACAGGATGCTCATTAAAGATTGCCTTTTTAGGATATATACTGTACATCTGGAAATATATGTATCCTCTAGATCCAAATAATGGGTAGCATTGGCTCCACTGGTGTATTTTGGTTTGAAAAAAGGAACAATTTGCTTGGACAGCTCTCATTTTTTTATTTTTTTAAATCATACATCATCAATTACCAATATCTTCTTGCCCACATTGAGACACCTATTGAATTTGACTGCTTTACATGCGCTCCAATGTAAGCCAAATAGCAAAATGCGGAAATGTTGTTTTTAATGTAAAAGATTACATTTTACAATTTACATCCATAGGCCTTTTATTTAACATTGTATACATTCAAACAATGCTATTGGTTGATGAAACAAAAAAAGGGTTTGCTTCAGGTGAGGCTTGAACTCACAACCTCGGTATAGCTTAGCATATACTGACATATAAGTACCGTGCGCTAACCAATTACACCACTGGAGCATGTTCCTGTAATGATCCATCTTCTTCTTGCCCCAATTGCCCTCCAACTCTGCTCTTTTAATCTCTGACATCCAAGTTAGATCATTTTCCCATTACTCCTTTTAACCCCTTTTCTTTTTTTCTGCCTCAGATCTGTTTCATACTGTACATTGAATGTGGTTAACACAAAGTATTTCTCGTCATTTTTCAAAAACCCAATAGAAGCAACATTTTACAAAGATAATGTTGTTTAAACAATGTGTACAAACAAGTCATGTATTTCTCTTTATGAAAATGTTCTCATGGTTATTTAGTTCATATTGGTCATCATTCATTAGTGAGTGTTACCCAGATCCGCTCAAGAGCCATCTGTGTGACTGTATTCAGTACTACCAGCTATGTAGTCATGGCCGAGTGGTTAAGGCGATGGACTAGAAATCCATTGGGGTTTCCCCGCGCAGGTTCAAATCCTGCTGACTACGTTGACTTTTTCAGTGGTAACGTGTTATTAAAAACTTTACTGCACTTTGCATTTTGTTTGTATCTGCTTGGCAAAGCAATCTTTACTTACTGGAATATGTGGCACACTAAAGAAGAAAACACTCTGAATTCTTCAAACATTTTCCAAGTTATACATTTTAGGGTGCTGCTGGCTGTAAAACATTTAATAAAGAACTCCATTTCAATAAATGCATTGTCTTCTATTGATAAGTATCTCTATGCTGCAACATAGTGCTAAGAGGTCATTTGTGTGCAATACTTTGCACAACATAAAATAGAGGAGAAACGGCTTACCCCTACAGAAATAATTTAAGGTGACAAAGGATAATGAGCACTTTAGTGTGAGAGTGAGGGAATTCTTCCACTTTATAATTACAGATAATATTTGAATTCTTCTTAAGGACTGTGCTAAGTACTGCATGTATTAAGATGTGTACATTATTTACAGTATGCCAAAACTATATTGTTTAAATATAATGGGAATAATCAATGTTATAGTTCAACTGCTTATCACACTTCAGCACAAAAAGCTTTTTGTTATGAAAAAACATTTGTAATGTTTTATTGTTATCATTCACAAAGATAAGCAGGGCTTTATAAACCTGTTGAAGAAATAAACAACTTAGCTTGAATTTTACTGAAAAATTGTCATTAATATACTGTAATAATTGTACTGTAACTTCCTGAAGTTTACAGAAAATTAAGAAATTAATCAAATGTAAACTTTATGGAATCTTTTGTGAAACAGAATGATTCGCATTAAGAACAAATGTACTTTGTACTTTGATATTAAATTCAGAGACAGAACATTTTATATTAAAATCAGATTTAATTTTTTGGGGGGTTCAATATGATCTTATAGGGGTTCTGTATGTTTTTGTCTTGCAGATTAACAATATTGAATACCTAATTCTTGGACATGTTTATTTTGTTGATACTTTTGCCATAGTCAGCATATTGATAGTTCCCTCTAGATACCCAAGAGATCAATGTTGGTATCCCTCCAACCTTTGTATGTCAAAATTGATCAAAAGCAGAAAAAAACAAGATAAATGCTGCACACCAAAAACTGAAAACTCTAACTGATACTTGTTGTTACTGGTGCTCTTGATCCAGGGGAGTCCCTGTGAATGACAGACTCCAAAGTCAGCAAAAAAAAAACAGAGGGTTCAGGGCTCTATGGATTTAAAGAATTTATTAAATCAAATACACAACGTTTCAACCACCAAAAAGTGGTCTTTCTCACTTGAGAAAGACCACTTTTTGATGGTTGAAACGTTGTGTATTTGATATAATAAATTTTTTAAATCCGTAGAGCCCTGAACCCTCTGTTTAAAATTGATCAAAAGACATGATTTTTTGAGTGAGTTGCAAAGTTCAAATGTGTTGGAATATTTTATTCTATGCTTAAGGCATTTAAAATATCTTTAATATTAACATCAAGCCTTGTTCCTTCATATTTACTTTAACTGTGTTACTCAAATCTTCAATGTGGTTTTAGCATGTTTTCCTTTAGCTTGCTATGTAATTGGCAAAAAAAGAAGATTCTTTATTCCTCTTCTATGTTGTCATTTATGATTGCCCACTCTGATAAAGCATAAAGCATAAAGCAAGTAAAACTGAAAGAAAAGGTGGTCGTACATGCAAAACTTCTTTCAGCACTCTTGGTTTCTACCACATACAAGATCCACTCGCCTATAGCAATAAGAGAATTTATTCAATTGAAGACTCTGGTGAAATAGCATGGGGTTGTGCTACAGTGAGGATTAACTCTTAAGAGGGATTTATACTTGTTTGGATTTAAAAACAAAACGTAGAAAGCTTTTGTTCCACCACCGCCATTCAGGTGCAAATTGTGTTTGAAAAAATATTTCAGGCTTGATTGAAAGGCAGAATGTGACTTTGCTAGGGTGAATTTTAACTCTTAATGAGGTTTTGTATTTATTAATCATTCTCAGGGGGTAGGTGGAGGAAATGTAATAACAACAGATTATGAGATAGGTGAGAAGTGGTTTACATATGGTGAGCAAGATACGAATGTGAGAGGTGAATAGTTGGGTTAAGAAGGGGGGATAGGCTGACCCTTACTTAGTACAGATAGACAGGATGCTCATTAAAGATTGCCTTTTTAGGATATATACTGGACATCTGGAAATATATGTATCCTCTAGATTCAAATAATGGGTAGCATTGGCTCCACTGGTGTATTTTGGTTTGAAAAAAGGAACAATTTGCTTGGACAGCTCTCATTTTTTTATTTTTTTAAATCATACATCATCAATTACCAATATCTTCTTGCCCACATTGAGACACCTATTGAATTTGACTGCTTTACATGCGCTCCAATGTAAGCCAAATAGCAAAATGCGGAAATGTTGTTTTTAATGTAAAAGATTACATTTTACAATTTACATCCATAGGCCTTTTATTTAACATTGTATACATTCAAACAATGCTATTGGTTGATGAAACAAAAAAAGGGTTTGCTTCAGGTGAGGCTTGAACTCACAACCTCGGTATAGCTTAGCATATACTGACATATAAGTACCGTGCGCTAACCGATTACGCCACTGAAGCATGTTCCTGTAATGATCCATCTTCTTCTTGCCCCAATTGCCCTCCAACTCTGCTCTTTTAATCTCTGACATCCAAGTTAGATCATTTTCCCATTACTCCTTTTAACCCCTTTTCTTTTTTTCTGCCTCAGATCTGTTTCATACTGTACATTGAATGTGGTTAACACAAAGTATTTCTCGTCATTTTTCAAAAACCCAATAGAAGCAACATTTTACAAAGATAATGTTGTTTAAACAATGTGTACAAACAAGTCATGTATTTCTCTTTATGAAAATGTTCTCATGGTTATTTAGTTCATATTGGTCATCATTCATTAGTGAGTGTTACCCAGATCCGCTCAAGAGCCATCTGTGTGACTGTATTCAGTACTACCAGCTATGTAGTCATGGCCGAGTGGTTAAGGCGATGGACTTGAAATCCATTGGGGTTTCCCCGCGCAGGTTCAAATCCTGCTGACTATGTTGACTTTTTCAGTGGTAACGTGTTATTAAAAACTTCACTGCACTTTGCATTTTGTTTGTATCTGCTTGGCAAAGCAATCTTTACTTACTGGAATATGTGGCACACTAAAGAAGAAAACACTCTGAATTCTTCAAACATTATCCAAGTTATACATTTTAGGGTGCTGCTGGCTGTAAAACATTTAATAAAGAACTCCATTTCAATAAATGCATTGTCTTCTATTGATAAGTATCTCTATGCTGCAACATAGTGCTAAGAGGTCATTTGTGTGCAATACTTTGCACAACATAAAATAGAGGAGAAACGGCTTACCCCTACAGAAATAATTTAAGGTGACAAAGGATAATGAGCACTTTAGTGTGAGAGTGAGGGAATTCTTCCACTTTATAATTACAGATAATATTTGAATTAATCTTAAGGACTGTGCTAAGTACTGCATGTATTAAGATGTGTACATTATTTACAGTATGCCAAAACTATATTGTTTAAATATAATGGGAATAATCAATGTTATAGTTCAACTGCTTATCACACTTCAGCACAAATAGCTTTTTGTTATGAAAAAGCATTTGTAATGTTTTATTGTTATCATTCACAAAGATAAGCAGGGCTTTATAAACCTGTTGAAGAAATAAACAACTTAGCTTGAATTTTACTGAAAAATGGTCATTAATATACTGTAATAATTGTACTGTAACTTCCTGAAGTTTACAGAAAATTAAGAAATTAATCAAATGTAAACTTTATGGAATCTTTTGTGAAACAGAATGATTCGCATTAAGAACAAATGTACTTTGTACTTTGATATTAAATTCAGAGACAGAACATTTTATATTAAAATAAGATTTAATTTTTTGGGGGGTTACAATATGATCTTATAGGGGTTCTGTATGTTTTTGTCTTGCAGATTAACAATATTGAATACCTAATTCTTGGACATGTTTATTTTGTTGATACTTTTGCCATAGTCTGCATATTGATAGTTCCCTCTAGATACCCAAGAGATCAATGTTGGTATCCCTCCACCCTTTGTATGTCAAAATTGATCAAAAGCAGAAAAAACAAGATAAATGCTGCACACCAAAAACTGAAAACTCTAACTGATACTTGTTGTTACTGGTGCTCTTGATCCAGGGGAGTCCCTGTGAATGACAGACTCCAAAGTCAGCAAAAAAAACAGAGGGTTCAGGGCTCTACGGATTTAAAGAATTTATTAAATCAAATACACAACGTTTCAACCATCAAAAAGTGGTCTTTCTCACTTGAGAAAGACCACTTTTTGATGGTTGAAATGTTGTGTATTTGATATAATAAATTCTTTAAATCCGTAGAGCCCTGAACCCTCTGTTTAAAATTGATCAAAAGACATGATTTTTTGAGTGAGTTGCAAAGTTCAAATGTGTTGGAATATTTTATTCTATGCTTAAGGCATTTAAAATAGCTTTAATATTAACATCAAGCCTTGTTCCTTCATATTTACTTTAACTGTGTTACTCAAATCTTCATTGTGGTTTTAGCATGTTTTCCTTTAGCTTGCTATGTAAATGGCAAAAAAAAGAAGATTCTTTAATCCTCTTCTATGTTGTCATTTATGATTGCCCACTCTGATAAAGCATAAAGCATAAAGCAAGTAAAACTGAAAGAAAAGGTGGTCGTACATGCAAAACTTCTTTCAGCACTCTTGGTTTCTACAACATACAAGATCCACTCGCCTATAGCAATAAGAGAATTTATTCAATTGAAGACTCTGGTGAAATGCATGGGGTTGTGCTACAGTGAGGATTAACTCTTAAGAGGTATTTATACTTGTTTGGATTTAAAAACAAAACGTAGAAAGCTTTTGTTCCACCACCGCCATTCAGGTGTAAATTGTGTTTGAAAAAATATTTCAGGCTTGATTGAAAGGCAGAATGTGACTTTGCTAGGGTGAATTTTAACTCTTAATGAGGTTTTGTATTGAGTTTAGATTTGTTTATTAATCATTCTCAGGGGGTAGGTGGAGGAAATGTAATAACAACAGATTATGAGAGAGGTGAGAAGTGGTTTACATATGGTGAGCAAGATACGAATGTGAGAGGTGAATAGTTGGGTTAAGAAGGGGGGATAGGCTGACCCCTACTTAGTACAGATAGACAGGATGCTCATTAAAGATTGCCTTTTTAGGATATATACATCTGGAAATATATGTATCCTCTAGATCCAAATAATAGGTAGCATTGGCTCCACTGGTGTATTTTGGTTTGAAAAAAGGAAGAATTTGCTTGGACAGCTCTCATTTTTTTATTTTTTTAAATCATACATCATCAATTACCAATATCTTCTTGCCCACATTGAGACACCTATTAAATTTGACTGATTTACATGCGCTCCAATGTAAGCCAAATAGCAAAATGCGGAAATGTTGTTTTTAATGTAAAAGATTACATTTTACAATTTACATCCATAGGCCTTTTATTTAACATTGTATACATTCAAACAATGCTATTGGTTGATGAAACAAAAAAAGGGTTTGCTTCAGGTGAGGCTTGAACTCACAACCTCGGTATAGCTTAGCATATACTGACATATAAGTACCGTGCGCTAACCAATTACGCCACTGGAGCAGGTCCCTGTAATGATCCATCTTCTTCTTGCCCCAATTGCCCTCCAACTCTGCTCTTTTAATCTCTGACATCCAAGTTAGATCATTTTCCCATTACTCCTTTTAACCCCTTTTCTTTTTTTCTGCCTCAGATCTGTTTCATACTGTACATTGAATGTGGTTAACACAAAGTATTTCTCGTCATTTTTCAAAAACCCAATAGAAGCAACATTTTACAAAGATAATGTTGTTTAAACAATGTGTACAAACAAGTCATGTATTTCTCTTTATGAAAATGTTCTCATGGTTATTTAGTTCATATTGGTCATCATTCATTAGTGAGTGTTACCCATATCCGCTCAAGAGCCATCTGTGTGACTGTATTCAGTACTACCAGCTATGTAGTCATGGCCGAGTGGTTAAGGCGAAGGACTAGAAATCCATTGGGGTTTCCCTGCGCAGGTTCAAATCCAGCTGACTACGTTGACTTTCTCAGTGGTAATGTGTTATTAAAAACTTCACTGCACTTTGCATTTTGTTTGTATCTGCTTGGCAAAGCAATCTTTACTTACTGGAATATGTGGCACACCAAAGAAGAAAACACCCTGAATTCTTCAAACATTATCCAAGTTATACATTTTAGGGTGCTGCTAGCTGTAAAACATTTAATATAGGGTTCCATTTCAATAAATGCATTGTCTTCTATTGATAAGTATCTCTATGCTGCAACATAGTGCTAAGAGGTCATTTGTGTGCAATACTTTGCACAACATAAAATAGAGGAGAAACGGCTTACCCCTACAGAAATATCTTAAGGTGACAACGGATAATGAGCACTTTAGTGTGAGAGTGAGGGAATTCTTCCACTTTATAATTACAGATAATATTTGAATTCTTCTTAAGGACTGTGCTAAGTACTGCATGTATTGAGATGTGTACATTCTTTACAGTCTGCTAAAACTATATTGTTTACATATAATGGGAATAATCAATGTTATAATTCAACTGCTTATCACACTTCAGCACAAATATCTATTTGTTATGAAAAAGCATTTGTAATGTTTTATTGTTATCATTCACAAAAGATAAGCAGGGCTTTCTAAACCTGTTGAAGAAATAAACAACTTAGCTTGAATTTTACTGAAAAATGGTCATTAATGTACTGTAATAATTGTACTGTAACTTCCTGAAGTTTACAGAAAATTAAGAAATTAATCAAATGTAAACTTTATGGAATCTTTTGTGAAACAGAATGATTCGCATTAAGAACAAATGTACTTTGTACTATGATATTAAATTCAGAGACAGAACATTTTATATTAAAATCAGATTTATTTTTTTGGGGGGTTCAATATGATCTTATATGGGTTCTGTAGTTTCGCAAACCTGTATGTGGGACACTGGGAGGATCAATGTATATGGGCCAACAATCCCTTTGCCAATAACATCATTGTTTGGCGGCGTTATATAGATGATGTCCTGGTTTTTGGGACAGGGATAATGCATCAGTAGACAACTTTGTGTCATTTATTAATAACAATGACTTCAATTTGGAGTTCACACACCAAACAGATATGAATACCATTAATTATCTGGACCTCAAACTAACATCTAATCAAGAAGGAAGGGTGCAAACTGAGACCTTCCTTAAGGAGGTTGACACAAATAACCTACTGATGGCATCCAGTAATCATAAAGACACTTGGATTAGAAATATCCCTTGGGGCCAGTTCATGAGGTTGAAAAGAAATTGCAGTGACAACAACACCTATTTGAAACAAGCAGATTTAATGTTTTGACGGTTTATTGAAAGAGGATACAATTCTGAGTACTTAGCAAAAGAACTCAAAGAGTACAGTGTATGGACCGTGAAAATCTGTTGACTCAAAAGGAAAAGAAACCAAGGGTTACAACCACGCAAACAGTAGATGTGGCATTTGTGACTAACTATAGTTCTGTACACAAACAAATCGAGAAGGTGGTTTCGAAACACTGGTCTATTTTAAGTAATGATCCAGTGTTGGGTGACCATCTGGCTAAGAAACCTAGATTCATTTATAGAAAAGCTTCAAATCTAAAGAATGTCTTAACTCCTAGTGACATTGGACTAATCACATGTCCAGTCTCTAAAAAGATTTGGCTGGGTAATAAACCCATGGGTAACTTCAACTGCACAAAGTGTTCTGTATGTAAATACATGCATGTAAATAGGAAGACCTTTTTGTCTAAAAAAACAAAAGAAGTGTTCACTATAGAGGATTTCATAACCTGTGATTCAATGTACGTAGTGTATTTACTAGAATGTTCCTGTGGATTACATTACGTAGGGAGAACGAAATGTAATTTAAAGATAAGAATACAGGAACACATCCGGAATATCAGGAATGGATTTGAAAAACACAGTGTTTCCAGACATTTCCTGACCCACCATCAGAAAGACCCTTCAAGTTTGACATTTCTGGGCATCAAACATGTTGCAATAGACAGGAGAGGGGGTGATAGACTTAAGGCCCTTTCTGCTCAGGAATCCTTTTGGATACATAAATTAGATTGTATGGTACCTAAGGGGTTGAACGAAGAGTTAGATGTATGGGCATTTTATTAGCACTATATGGATGCCACCGTATGTATCTAATATACTTCATCACGTTTATATTTGTTATCTCTTAGGATAGCATCAGGTCCATTGACTCCATTGAACAGTATAATCTTCTCTATGTGGGAAATTTCTTATATTTTTTATAATCATTTTTATCAACTTTTAGATAAATAAATATGTAATAACGATGTGTATTTGTTTAATGATTGTGTTTTATTTCCCCCTTTTTTTGCAGAGCCGTTTTTTTGCAGAGTTATATATGTAATAAAGTGTGTTAACTGCTTTTGTATATTTCTGATCCGATCCATTGTCACGCCCCCAGTTTTGAGTATATACATGTGATTGGCTTATTGCCCTAATAGGCTGACCAATGATGGCAGTGACGTGTGTATTTAATACTGGAGAATGTGACGGTGAATTTTATCCCTGGAGAAGAAGCATTTTTAGCTTCGAAACGCGTTGGATTATTTTATAGCTTGGTACCTTTTAATTTTGCCACTACTCATTGCTATATTAGCATTTTTATGCCTTTGTGGTATGAACTATTGGCCTAGTTCGTTCCGTTCTCACTCTGCATGCTACCCGTGACGTCACTGAGGTGCGCGAGCGCCGGGACTGTATACTACTGCTGCACACCGGGGGATCTGGTAACAGAGAAAGTGCTTCAACATGGACGTGCACTGCTGGTTATAAAGACTTCCGCATGTGCGGTCTACACGCAGTGCCTTGATCTACACAGATGCTCCAGTCGGTGGGGTGATTCCAGCAGCTCAAGGACTGAGGCTGTTGATCGCGAGGACATCCGGGTGGTGAGAGACTCTGATGACGTTGCACTAACGCCAGCTGCTGTACCATTGGACCTTACCTTCTACCCAGATGACTGCAATGTGGTAACATCGTGCAATTTTGCACATGAATGCTCATTTTGTTCTATATTGATGTACGCTTAATACTTACCTCCTTATCACGAATACATTTGTATATGACATACTTCACCATTTGCGTTTTGCGCTTTTCCTGTGTTTTTTTCTTCTAGTTTGTGTGAGTGCTGAGCCACTCTCTGATTTAGCAGCACACGCCACAACCAACGGACTGTATGGTTTGAATTATACTTTCAGAGTAGAGTAACACCTGTATTGTGTTTTATTTAATTATACAAGGTGATTTATATGGTACACTATTATATTTATATAGTGATTCACATTATTAAGGTGTTTTTTGGGTTCCGCACTTATTTCTTCATTATATTTTAACACCTGTACCTCGTCACCATGCATAAAAGGTTACAAACTTTGCATAGCCAACCACTCAATGATCTTTATCTGAACTTGCCCTTGTGCAGATACTGCATTGTGCCATCTGCTTCCATGGATCAACCCCGATTCTACGGATGCAGGAACCCACTCGCCTCTGCCGTGCCTGTTATGCAGAAAAAGCGAAAGGTGGCAGCCGTTTCCACGCCAAGGCCAAAGCGACAGGCTAAGGCCAATACAGAAAACCTTCTGCTGACTCCAAAGGCTAATTGTTTTAATAGACGTCAGCCTTATTATGTCAAGAAGAAATACGGCAATGTACACTCAACGCAAAACAAATGGCAGCCAACCCATCGAACCCGCAGACCACTTCCTCCCATTCACTTCGACGACTCTGCCGCCGCTCTCCTGAAAATCTTCAGCCCGTCTTCTCCACTACTCGTCCTTGACGCTGCCGCCGCCCTCCCGGAAACCCACAGGCCATCTTCGCCAGTGCTCTTTGACGACGCTGCCGCTGGTGCCTCTGAAATCCACGGGTCACTTTCTCCTTTGCGCTTAGACGACTCTGCCGCTTCTCGCCCGAAAATCCAGATGTCACTTTCTCCATTCCTCTTCGACGACGCTGCCACTTCTCCTCTCCAGGATATCCACAGGTCACCTCCTCCACCCTTCTTTGATGACGCTGCGCTTCTCTCCATGGAACCCCCATCTCATTCTCCGTAGCACCCATCCAAACAGATGTCCACAGAACACCATGCACAAGAAGCAGCTCGTTAGACCGGATGCTGAATGGGATAAGTGTGGATATTCCCGAGAACTCTATTGTGCTGGCAAAGATAGATCTGCTTCTGGAGACCATGCTAAATATGGAACAACGGATGCTAAATATGGATCAATGGATGGATCGACGGATGGAGAAGATAGAGGCTGACATAGCGGGGATACATAATTTGCTCGGTGTTCATGCCCCTGTATCCCCGATGTCAGAGCAGGAGTGTACATGTATGCCGTTGAGGAGGAGGATAACATGATAACCCCGTCAAGACCACACCAGGAGACAACACGGCGACCAAGACAGGAGGAAAGCTTCCTCCCAGACCACCTACCCTCGCCCGCCGCCACAAGCACACCTGCTCACGGAAGAGCACCCGATTCCAGAACCCAACCTACATTTGCTTGTATCGATACGGTGCCCGACATCATCCTGCGCGGTCTGCCACCGGCACTCAGGGAGAAGTATAGGGTGATGAGTGCTCTTGCACTCCACAAGTATGCCTTGTTCCTTTTTTTTTTTTTCCAATGTTTTTATTAGGCACTTATACAGTACATCAGTCATTACAAATAACATAGCCTAAAAATAATTTTTTTAACAACTTTTTTGGGGGAGAAGTAAAGTGGCAACTGGAGATGCCAGAGAAGAAGAAAAAAAGAGGAAGGGGGGGATGCCTTCGGGGAAGGAAGGCGAAGAGAGGGAGGGGTGTGGGGAATGAAGGGGAGAGAGAGGGGGAGGGTGGAGAGTTAGGTGGGAGGGGTGGGAAACCCATTTGGCTGTTGTATGTTCTCTGTTTCGAACTGTTTTTTAGTCCTTACGGGGAGGAGGAGGGCCTCCGACTCGTTAAGGTTGGTTGGGCAACTCTAGTGAGAAGGATCCAGGGTTCCCAAATTTCCTCATAGGCGGGGACTTTTTGCCTAACGATGGCGGTCAGCCGTTCCATGGACATCACATCACCGATTCTGTTTTTGATTGTGCTCAGTGCTGGCGTGGTCGTTTTCCTCCAGGAGGCCGCAATGCAGCATCTAGCCGCGGTAAGGATGAAGGAGATTAATTTCCTGGTGGGCCGGACAATGTCCGGCATTGGCGCAGCCAACAGGTAGGTCAGTGGTTCAATAGGAATTTCTAGGTCGGTGACCTCTTTTATCAAAATGTGGACCTTGGTCCAGTATTTCACAATTTCTGGACAGGACCACCAGATGTGGACCATGTCCCCTCTATTACCACAGCCTCTCCAACATTGGTCTGATGCCAGAGGGTAGATCTGGTTTAATCGTGCTGGGGTAAGATACCAGCCAAACATAATCTTGTAAATATTTTCCTTGATTGTAGTACATAGGGAAGTTTCTGAGGCTGCCTGCCAGATTTCTTCCCAAGTCTCTCTTTCTATATTCATACTCATATCTGCTGACCATCTAAGCATGTAATCATGCTGTTTGGGAGTCGTTGAGTGCTCTAGTACATTGTATATATCTGATATTAGACCCTTCTGGTGAGTCTTAACCTCACAGAGGTGCTCGAACTTAGTGAGAGTGGGGTATTCTGGAAGAGGACAGGTGGTCCGTACAAAATTTCTGATTTGTAGATATTTGAATATGTCCAATTCTCGAATTTTATATTTAGTCCTCAGTTCTTGATAGGTCAGGAGCTTCCCTAGGCTCAAAAGATCAGCAATCGCCTCTATACCCCTTGTGTTGAATTGGACGAACAGTTTAGATCCGCATCCCGGAGGGAATCTCGGGTTATTAAAGATAGGGGTCAGTTGAGAACTAGTTGAGGAGAGATCATATTTGATTTTGCATCTATTCCAGACATCCCACGTGAGTCGTGAGGCCTGCAGTGCAAGATTATATTTTTGCCCCTCTCCTCTGTCCAGGCTCCAGAGGTAGGCTTGCAAGGAAGGCATCTTGGCATATTGAGTCTCTATGTTTACCCAGCAACAACGGGTCGGGTCTGAGTTCCACATTACTACCTGCTTGAGCTGGGCAGCTAGGTAGTATTTATATAAATCTGGTACCCCCAGTCCCCCCCTGGATCTCGCGGCCATCAGGACCGATCTGGCTACTTTGGGCCTCTTGCCCTGCCAAATGAAGTGGAGCAATCTGTTCTGTATGTATTTTAGATCAGTGGCCGGAACGTGGATCGGGAGTGTCTGAAAAAAGTATAACATTCTTGGGAGTATATTCATTTTTGCGGAGATCATCCTCCCGAACCACGAGATCTGGTAACCTTCCCAATGATCTAGATCCTTTTTGATCTTGACCCATAACTTCGGGTAGTTAACCCGGTATAGATCCCGGTAGTGCCTTGACACATTAATTCCCAGATACTTAATGTGCGAAGGGCACCATCTATAGCTAAAATTTAGTTTAAGGAGTTTGACCACGGGATCTGGGAGGCTACGATTTAGGGCCTCAGATTTGTCGCTGTTTATTTTATATCCTGATACCTTCCCAAACTCCGTCAGTTCCATCTGAAGGTTAGGGAGGGAAGTTAGGGGGTTAGTCAGAGTTAGGATGATATCATCAGCGAAAAGGGAAATTTTGTATTGTTCCTGATCGAGGGAGAGACCCTGAATATTTGGGTTTTGTCTTATTCTAGTCGCCAGTGATTCGATCGTGAGGGCGAAAAGAAGAGGGGAGAGGGGGCATCCTTGCCGGGTTCCATTGCGGATTTGGAATCGTTCGGGGCCTCCACCTGAAAGTCTTTTTGAGGCTGACGGGTTTCGGTATAGTCCCTGAACCCCCTTCATGAACGAATCTTTGAACCCAAATTTTGTCAGTGCGTGTTCTAGAAATAGCCATTCTGTCAAATGGATACAAAAAAGAGACACAGCGCACAACACTCATAGTGCATTACAAAATATTATTGACATGAATAATAAATGGTGAGTAATGTGCGTACATCAAATAAATTAATAACAAGCAGTTTCGGGATATTTTACCCAATGCCTTCGGAGACCAGGATATATTTCTTTGCAGGGGTGATACTGCTGTCCTCGATGGTGCAGGGTCCTATTGAAATGTATGCACAACCTCTGCTTGATCTTGCTCCCCTGAGCACAGGCAGGCTGGGAGCTGCTGATTCCTGCAGTGTTTCAGCAGGGCAGTTTTAGACATCAGCTGTGCGCCAACACTCTCCTCCGTGTGGATCACTTCCTGGATCGTGACGTCACCGCAGGGATTCGGCGCCGCTCAGCAACAGTCAAAATCGCGCAGTAGTGTGCCAGTATGGGGCTAGAGCACTAGTACAAGCTTGTCCTACGCGTTTCGAAACGGAACGTTTCTTCTTCAGGGACTAATATTAAGTGGATTTCGGGTAAAAGCTATATATCCCGCAATCGTGTCTCATTGGTTAATCCCTTAATCCTATTGTCCAATAGGGAACCAACGGGGGCGGGATTAGAGTCCTGAAAGACATACGTCACTAACTAAGGTTAACATATGCAAAAAAACTTGGAACAAACTTTAATAACAAGAACAATGTTAACCAAGACGCAAATGATGGGCTCATACATTTGATGACACAAAGGTCTTCATTTAATCACATGCAAATGTTCCCTCTGACACACCTAGAATACTTAAATCAAGCTGTTCTCTCTCCAGAGTTTCAGGGTATCTCTCTGCTTCAGACAGCATACAAAAAGAAAGACTTTATAGCAGTAATCTACTTCAGCATTTCAGTCCTCTCTCTTGACCAGCCAGGTGCCCTGACGAATCAGAATGGCAACCCCTCTGCGTTTGCTACTAAACGAAGAGAAGTAGCTCAACGGATACGCTTGCTGAAATGTTTTAGGCGGCTCCTGAGATGTGAAGTTGGTCTCCTGGAGGAAAACCATATCACCCCCCGACTTCTTAATTCCTGGAGTGCCAGGCATCTCTTCCTATTGTTGTGCAGGCCCTTAACATTTAGGGAAACAATTTTTAGTGCTTTTTGTTGAGACATTTTGTCTTAAGTTTTCGCTGGGCCATGGGTGGGGTCCCTTCCGGTTTGGGGGGGGGAGGCTTGAGAGGGGGTCTTAGTGACTGGGGTTGCCTGCTCTGACGGGGAATCGGCGTGTGTGTTTTCATTGGCGTAGAGCTGAGAGACAAGCAGCCAAAATGGGGGGGAAGCGGGGGGGAGAGAGAGGGTGGGTTGGGGGGGGAAGAGAGGGAGGATTGGGTGAGGAACCGCTGGGACAGTAACAGCGGGTAAGAGAAGAGGAGAAGAAAGTCGACCCTAATGGGGTCTTAAAGGTTGAAAACCGGTCTAATCTAAGGACCGGCTGGAGTGGTATAAGACCCTTGGGGGCCGGGCCGGTAATGGCCTCCAGCAGAGGCGGGCTGGGCAGAGACCCTTAACAATATTCGGTTACACCCGAGCATATTTTCTCTAGAGTGTCCGAATTGGAGAGGCTTCTAGGGAACTTACTGCCAACAGGGCAGATCGGGTCTATACTACCATCGCCCTATTTTCCTTCGTGCGGGGGGGGCTAAAGGGGGATAACATCTTTTGGTTTCCCATGTATTGAGGTGCGGGTGAGATTGGGGGGGGAGTGGTTTAGGGCTGGTGGGAGTGGGGGAATGAGCTGCGCGCATGAGGATGGGTGCCTAGAGATAGAGGGGGGCGAGAGGAGGGGGGGGGAGGAAGGGAGAGCCAAAAGGGAGAAGGAAAGATAAAATAAGGAGGGGGGAGAGGGTAGGGGGGGGGAGAGAGAGGGGGGGGGTGTAGGTAGGGGGGTAGAGGTGGGAGGGTGAAAGGGCAGTTCAATCACATGTTCTCTGTTGTTTTTCATTTTAGATAGCATGAAACACTCAAAGTACATATTGCATTACACAATCCTTTACCACCAGGGTAAGTAGTGCCAACCTTTTGGGATAGGCTACACACTCCCGATGTCTGGTGGGATACTGTTATGAGGCGTCCTTTCCAGGGAAGGGTAGGATGCTTGGGGGGGGTGGGGGGAGGAGGGGGGGAGAGAGGGGAGGGGGGGATAGGCAGAGGGAGTGGGGTTGAGGGGAGAATGGGGGGGGAGTGTGATGGAGGGGGGGAGGGAGGGAGAGGGGGAGAAGGGGGGCAAGGGGTAGGGGATTACCAGGTATGGGGGGGGGGGCAAGAGACGAGGGGAGTGTGGGGGGGGGAGAGGGGAGGAGGAGGGGAGAGGGGAGAGGGAGTGGGAGAGGACCGCGACAGGATGGGGGGGGGGAGCGGGGGGGATCAAAAAGGGGGCTCGGGAGGAGCCCGTTATTGGATAACGTCATTTTGAGCATCAAGGAGTATGTAGCATGCATCCCCAGGGTGGGGGCCGGTTAGCCCTTGGAAAGGGCAATAGGCTCCTGTGACATGTTTGGCTGACGTAATTATGGATTATTTCTTTAACAACCAGAGCTGAACATCGGGGTAACATTGAGAATATGCATTACATGGGCCATGGCAGGAAAGTTAGGCCTTGACATCTTTCATAAAGACTGCTATAGTCGCCTGGTACCTGTTGAGATGGTGTAGATTAGAGACATAGATAACATCAGATCACATTCAACCAGTACTAACAAAGCATTCAAGTGACCAGGTGTTAGAAGTTATCAGTGTGTCGGGGGGGGGTCGTTGCCTCCTGCTTTTAGTCCGGGCAGTGTCTCTCTCACCTGTGTGTTGTTGGGGAACAGTTTTAGCAGAGTGAGAGGGTAGTTAGTTGGTGAAGGCGGGAGGGGGGTTGGTGGTAGGGGTAGGGGTGGGGGGGAGGGAGAGGGGAAGGGGGGGGGTGGGGAGGGGGGGTGTGGGAGAGGGAGGGGGGAGAGGGGGGTGGGGGGTGGTGGAGGGGAGGGAGGCGGGTGGGGAGGGGGGGAAGGGGAGAGGGGGGGGGGAAGGGGGAGAGTGGGGGGGCGAAGGAGGGGGGGGTAGGAAAGGGGGGGGGGGCTAGGGGAACAGGGGGGGGGGGTAGGGGAACGGGGGGGGGATACATATATCCTCATAAGCAACAATTTGTCTCAGCCTGTAGGTGAAGCGAGCATAATAACATGAGCTCCATTCGGAGCAATAACAGTAACGATCGCGAGCAGCAACAACAGAACCCTTTCATGGGGCCCTGAATCAAAATCAAAATGGGGGGGAACATCTATAACGCTAACGATAAAGGAATGGGAGCTTGAGGGAAAGAGTCAATGTCTAATCCTGATAATCCTTCTAGTGGGGGATAACACAACTATAGGGTAGTGAGGGGGGGAACCCAGATGACTCTAGGGGGTGGTAGGAAGAGACTCAGAGGGGAATATATGTGGGTATCATAGTTTTACAGACCCCATCCCTGGAAGTATGACCGCGGAAGGGCTCATGTGGGGCTGTGAAGACTTGCGCTGGCAGCACTCCTCCAGGGAGGGAGAGGGAGCCCCGGGATCCGGTGAGGGTATAAGATTGCCCCGGGGAGGGGCCCATCGGGCCGAGAGGGGGGGGAGCGCTAGGTTGCCCCGAGCTGGGAGTAGTCCTGTGGTATCA